>NW_025110828.1:0-273038 GCF_015476425.1 Leptopilina heterotoma | reverse complement strand
TTTATTATTATGATGATTATATTATTAGTATTATTATTATTTATTATTATATTATTATTATTATTATTATTATTATTTATTATTATTATTAGTATTATATTATTATATTATTATTATTATTTATTAGTTATATTATTATTATTATTATATATATTATATTATTATTATTATTATTATTTATTATTATATTATTATTATTCTTATGTATATTATTATTATTATTATTATATTATTATTAATATTATTATATTATTATTTTTTTTTTTTTTTTTTTTTTTTTTTTTTGCTTAGGGAATTTTGGAAATCTGCCTACAGATACCTTGGATCCGCACTCCAAGGTTATGTGGGGTGGTGTGTGATAAAACAAAAGGAGATAAAAAAAAGAAAAATAAATATTAAAATAGTAAATTTAATAAACTGGCGACCTACTGCCAGCC
Source organism: Leptopilina heterotoma (assembly GCF_015476425.1). Classification (NCBI taxonomy): domain Eukaryota; kingdom Metazoa; phylum Arthropoda; class Insecta; order Hymenoptera; family Figitidae; genus Leptopilina; species Leptopilina heterotoma. The sequence continues at coordinate 272,601 of NW_025110828.1, read as the reverse complement.
CGACCCACTAAAACCCGTAACCCTTCTTCTGGAGCCCTTTACCCTCCTCGGAACTGTCGTAAGACTTTAGCCTTCGAGGGTGGCGCTCCAACTCTGTCGCTAATGCGACTTTCTGCTTTTCTCTGCGGTTATCCTGCGTTAATAGTTAAAAATTTAAAACTATTTCAATTAAAGCGGAATTAACAGCACAACAATAATTAAAAATAACAAATGTGTAATTAGTGTAAAAAGTCAAAGATAAAATTATAAACGGATATATAAAAAAAAGAAAAAATAAACGCGTATAAAAAATTGAAAACATAAAACTGTACAAAGATGAATAATAAAAAAAAAACACAAACAATTAAAAAATGTATAAGGACAAATAAATCACAAAATAAATTAATAAAAAACAAACGAATAAATTAAAAGCTGTTTAAATTACGCTTTTTGGCGGCCGTCGAGATCCTTCCTCGACATAACCGAGATTATGAAGTTCTCGACTTGCCGCCAATTCTCCTCTGACTGGGTCATCAGCGATACCATGTTCTCCGGTGTAACTTGACTGTTTACACCTTCGAACATGGCCCGCCTCTCCAAGTCCCATTTCTTGCATGAGAAGAGGGTGTGCTCCGCGTTGTCCTCAGGGAACTGGCAATATGCACACACCTCGTTCTCGCGTAATTTAAAGCGACACAGGTACGAGTTAAAACACCCGTGACCTGTGAACGCCTGAGTCAAGTAATAGGAAACCTGACCGTGTTCCTATTTATCCAGGTGGCGAGTGCCGGGATAAGGCGATAAGTCCATCGACCTTTTTCCTCACCATCCCATCTTTCTTGCCATCTTTCTATGAGCCTGTGCCCTCGCTTCTTTGCGGATTAGGCCTTGCTTGGTCTTAATTCCTCATTCAAGGAACTGCTTTCTTTAGAAAAGAGAAACATTTCTTCCCTTTCCCTCGCCAAAAGATCTGCTGGCGGGACACTGGCAAGGACCTGCACAGCACTCGTAGATACCGTCTTATATGCAGAGATGATACGCGTTGTTATCGATCTCTGCGCAGACAGTATCTTTTCACAGATGGTCACACAATCTTTTACTCCTCAGGATGGGGCCACGCTGGTGCTGCATAGAACATTTTAGCGTGGGCGACACTCGCCACCAGTCTTCTTTTTGTTCACGGGTCCGCCAACTTTGGCATTAGCCGTGAAAGATTAGCCGCACACTCGATCGCCTTATTTGACGCCGTAGCCATGTGGTGGTGGAAGTTTAACCTTCCATCTAACTCCACACCAAGGATATTTAATTTGCTTACTCCACTTGACCTCAATCCGTCTATCACGATTCGTGGGAGCTCATAACCACGTCTGTCTGTGACCAGCAGTGCCTCGGTCTTTTCCAGGGCCATTTCAAGACCTCTGGTATCCAGCCAGCTTTTAGCTAGTCGCAGACATTCGTTCACCAATGTCCCAAGAGCCTCCTCACTTTCGGCAGTGCACACGAATAATGCGTCGTCCGCAAAGCCGATGATCACCGCACCTTCGGGCAGATCCATTCGCAGAAAATCATCGTAAGATACATTCCATACAAATGGACCCACCCTTGAGCCTTGAGGAGCCCCACGCTGCATCTCTTCCTTGAGAGTGCAGGTGTCTCCCTCATATATAACCCACCTGTCGCTAAGATAATTATCCATTATCCGCAACAAGTAGGGCGGCATGTTTTTCTTTTCCATCGACTCGATGAGATCTTTCCATCTTGCGGAATTAAACGCGTTACGTATGTCAATTGCTACCAACGCGCAGAAGCTCTTCTTTTTCCCAGGTCCCAATTTGTTTTTTCCTGCTTTGGCTATGTCCACAACTGCCTGGATGGCATCACTGTGGACTTGCCTTTACAGGAAACCAAATTGGTGATCGGACAGACGATTCTCTTCGGTCAAGTGGCCTTGCATTCTCTGCAGAACCATATCCTCTAGAAGTTTACCCATCGTATCTAGCAGGCATATAGGCCTGTACGATGAAACCTTATCTAGAGGTTTTTCACCTTTCCTTAGGAGGACTAACCTCTGTCGCTTCCAGTCGCGGAAGAACTCTCCTCTCTCAAGGCAAAGATTGAAGCATCGAAGCAGAATCTGGGGTAAAGTGTCGATTACCAACTTTAGGATCTCGTTACTTATCTTAATCGATTCCAGGCGCCTTGCCTGTTTTTCAATCTTTTGCCTGCTTTTTGCAGTTCACTAAGTGTGAAGAGTTCTTCCTCTTCGACTTTGCAAAAACTCCAGTCCCTTCTAAGGTATGGCTCCGCAGGAGGAAACAAAGAAACTTATTATCTTTCTGACCCAATCGGGATTGTCCAGGCCGGGGGTCTTTTGCCTCGTCACTAATTTCTTAGTTACGATTTTAAAAGCCAGACCCCATTGGTCCTTATCGACTTCCTCGATTAGGTCCTTCCAGCTACGGCCGTCGCGACTTGCGGATCTCTTTCTTGAGGTCCTTTTTCGCCTCCTTGAAAGCCTCTTTCAGCAAGGGATCTCCCTTAGATCGGGTATATGTCCTTCTTGCTTTAGGCATTCCTTTCTCAAGGAGGCTAGCTCCTCTGACCACCAGTGCAAGGATTTTCTTACTGGAGTGGCGCCTTTGCGTGGCATTGACGCATTGCAAGCGGTGACTATCATGTTCCTCACCGCTCGCACCTCCCCATCCAGACTGCTCGGCCTCTTCACCCAGCCCAAGTCCTCAATTAAAAGGGCTTCTCTTAGGGACCGGCCGAACTTTTCCTTGTCGAGTCTCTTCATATTCCACGAGGAGGTTTTGCGACTAGGAGCATCCTGTCTTTTTTCCTCCTCGTGTGTCTCCCATAGAGACTGAGAACTCAATGTACTGGTGGTCACTTGCGGTATATTCCTCTGAGACCCGCCAGTCGGTTATGCGGCTAAATAGTTTAGACGATGCGATTGTTAGATCTATAATTGATCCGATCGCACCTCGTCTAAAAGTCCATGTATTGCCTCGGTTTACTGCCAATAAGTCGTTTCTGGAGATCATTTCTCCAATACGAATTCCTCTCTTGTCGAGTCTCGTCTCACCCCACTCTGGCGACTTTGCGTTAAAATCACCAGTGATGATGACATCCAGCCTGGATTCTGTGAGGCTCGATTCTAGGTCTTCGATATTGGCTTCGAAGTTTGTCAGTGGGTCGTTGGGTGAGAAGTAGCAGCTATACATACGTATATTAGCCACCTCTATCCACACGAACCCACTGCTCGTCTCCAGAAACTTGTCAACCCGCAATTCTGGGTTGCACAGCTTTATGGCGGCTCTCTTCGCCTTATCCTGATACCAAGGGGCGAGATCGCTTCCTTGATACTGCTCACTGCAGAACAGGATATCGACCTCATTTTCCCTTGCTGTTTGCATTAGGAGCAACTGTGCATCCTTACTTGTATGCAAGTTGACCTGCAAAAATTTTAAGGATTTGCCCTTTTAATCTTTTGCAGTTCTTCTCTGTAAACCGGGCAGGCTCTCTTTCCGGAATCGTGATCCGTCTCTGGCTTTCCCAGGTCCAAGCATGTAAGGCACTTCGGCTTAACTTTACAAGCTCTTCGCGAGGTGTCCCTCTCCGCCGCATCTCCGACAGTTTTTGCTTCTGTCGGGGCCTTTGCAGGTTCGGGTTGAGTGTCCGTATGCTAGGCACTTTTGGCACCTAGCTACTTCAACATGCTCGCGAATTGGAGCATTTATCCAGCCGATTTTTATTTTACCAAGCTTTAGCAGAGTGTTACTTTTCTGCCTCTGTCAGACGTACCAGAGCAACCTTAGTTCCTCTGTATCGCGGCAAAAGTCGACCACTCCATCTTCAGGTCGGGTTTACCCAGCTTTTCTCTTAGTGCTGCAGTTACCTCATCCTCTGAGGTGGCTTCGTCCAAATCCTTAATCTCTAGAGACCTTTTATTCACTAGAGGTGTGACCTCAGCTTTACCATGCAGGGCCGAAGACAGTGCATCTGCAAATTTTAAGGTCTCTCCGCCCTTTTTCACTATCACGAGAACCTCCTGTTTAAAGGTTCTCCTGATTTTCCGGATCACGGTACCCGTATCTTCTGGGTTTACCTTTGCTTTTAGCAGCGGCAAGATACCCTCATAAAGCTTGGGTCGCTTGCCGTAATTTTAACAGCTTCCGTGCTCCTCAGCTTCAAAGGGGGCTTCGGAAATTATTATTATTATTATTATTATTATATTATTATTATTATTATTATTATTATTATTATTATTATTATTATTATTATTATTATTATTATTATTATTATTATTATTATTATTATTATTATTATTATTATTATTATTATTATTATTATTATTATTATTATTATTATTATTATTATTATTATTATATTATTATTATTATTATTATATTATTATTATTATTATTATTATTATTTTTTTTTTTTTTTTTTTTTTTTGCTTAGGGAATTTTGGGAAATCTGTTTACAGATACCTTGGATTCCGCACTCCAAGGTTATGTGGGGTTGGTAAAATAAAAAAAAGGGAATTTAAAAAAAGGATAAATAAATAAATGTTATAATAAATTTAATAAACTGGCGACCTACTACCAGCCCGACCCACTAAAACCCGTAACCCTTCTTTTGGAGCCCTTTACCCTCCCTCGGAACTGTCGTAAGACTTTAGCCTTCGAGGGAGGCGCTCCAACTCTATCGCTGCTGCGACTTTGTTCTGTGTCTGCGGTTCTCCTGCGTCAATAGTTAAAAAATTTAAAACTATTTCAATATAAAAGCGGAATTAACAGCACAACAACAATAAAAAACAAAAATTTTAAGAAGTTTAAAAAGTCAAAAGATAAATTATAAACGGATATATAAAAAAAATAAAAATAAACGCGTATAAAATATTGAAAACATAAAATTGTACAAAGATGAATAAAAAAAACAAAACAAATTAAAAAAAATGTATAGGGACAAATAAATCACAAAATAAATTAATAAAAAACAAACAAACAAATTAAAAGCTGTTTAAATTACGCTTTTTGGCGGCCGTCGAGATCCTTCCTCGACATAACCGAGATTATGAAGTTCTCGACTTGCCGCCAATTCTCTTCCGACTGGGTCATCAGCGATACCATATTCTCCGGTGTAACTTGACTGTTTACACCTTCGAACATGGCCCGCCTCTCCAAGTCCCATTTTTTGCATGAGAAGAGGGTGTGCTCCGCGTTGTCCTCAGGGAACTGGCAATATGCACACACCTCGTTCTCGCGTAATTTAAAGCGACACAGGTACGAGTTAAAACACCCGTGACCTGTGAGCGCCTGAGTCAAATAATAGGAAACCTGACCGTGTTTCCTATTTATCCAGGTGGCGAGTGCCGGGATAAGGCGATAGGTCCATCGACCTTTTCCCTCACCATCCCATCTTTCCTGCCATCTTTCTATGAGCCTGTGCCTCGCTTCTTTGCGGATCAGGCCCTTGCTTGGTCTTAATTCCTCATCCCAGGAACTGCTTTCTTTAGAAAAGAGAAACATTTCTTCCCTTTCCCTCGCCAAGAGATCTGCTGGCGGGACACTTGCAAGGACCTGCACAGCACTCGTAGATACCGTCTTATATGCAGAGATGATACGCGTTGTTATCGATCTCTGCGCCGACAGTATCTTTTCACAGATGGTAACACATCTTTTACTCCTCAGGGATGGGGCCCACGCTGGTGCTGCATAGAGCATTTTAGCGTGGGCGACACTCGCCACCAGTCTTCTTTTTTGTTCACGGGGTCCGCCAACATTTGGCATTAACCGTGAAAGATTAGCCGCACACTCGATCGCCTTATTCGACGCCGTAGCCATGTGGTGGTGGAAGTTTAACCTTCCATCCAACTCCACACCAAGGTATTTAATTTGTTTACTCCACTTGACCTCGAATCCGTCTATCACGATTCGTGGGAGCTCATAACCACGTCTGTCTGTGACTAGCAGTGCCTCGGTCTTTTCCAGGGCCATTTCAAGACCTCTGGTATCCAGCCAGCTTTTTGCTAGTCGCAGACATTCGTTCACCAATGTCCCAAGAGCCTCCTCACTCTCGGCAGTGCACACGAACAACGCGTCGTCCGCAAAGCCGATGATCATCGCACCTTCGGGCAGATCCATTCGCAGAAAATCATCGTAAGATACATTCCATACAAATGGACCCACCCTCGAGCCTTGAGGAGCCCCACGCTGCATCTCTTCCCTGAGAGTGCAGGTGTCTCCCTCATATATAACCCACCTGTCGCTAAGATAATTATCCATTATCCGCAACAAGTAGGGCGGCATGTTTTTCTTTTCCATCGACTCGATGAGATCTTTCCATCTTGCGGAATTAAACGCGTTGCGTATGTCAATTGCTACCAACGCGCAGAAGCTCTTCTTTTTCCCAGGTCCCAATTTGTTTTTTCCTGCTTTGGCTATGTCCACAACTGCCTGGATGGCATCAACTGTGGACTTGCCTTTACGGAAACCAAATTGGTAATCGGATAGACGATTCTCTTCGGTCAAGTGGCCCTGCATTCTCTGGAGAACCATATCCTCTAGAAGTTTACCCATCGTATCTAGCAGGCATATAGGCCTGTACGATGAAACCTTATCTAGAGGTTTTTCACCTTTCCTTAGGAGGACTAACCTCTGTCGCTTCCAGTCGCGGAAGAACTCTCCTCTCTCAAGGCAAAGATTGAAGCATCGAAGCAGAATCTGGGGTGAAGTGTCGATTACCAACTTTAGGATCTCGTTACTTATCCCATCGATTCCAGGCGCCTTGCCTGTTTTTAATCTTTTGCCTGCTTTTTTCAGTTCACTAAGTGTGAAGAGTTCTTCCTCTTCGACTTTGCAAAAACTCCAGTCCCTTCTAAGGTATGGTTCTGCAGGAGGAAACAAAGAACTTATTATCTTTCTGACCCAATCGGGATTGTCCAGGCCGGGGGTCTTTTGCCTCGTCACTAATTTCTTAGTTACGATTTTAAAAGCCAGACCCCATGGGTCCTTATCGACCTCCTCGATTAGGTCCTTCCAGCTACGGCGTCGCGACTTGCGGATCTCTTTCTTGAGGTCCTTTTTCGCCTCCTTGAAAGCCTCTTTCAGCAAGGGATCTCCCTTAGAACGGGTATATGTCCTTCTTGCTTTGAGGCATTCCTTTCTCAAGGAGGACAGTTTTTCTGACCACCAGTGCAAGGATTTTTTCCTTGGAAAGGCGCCTTTGCGACGTGGCATCGACGCATTGCAAGCGGTGACGATTATATTTCGCACCGCTCGCACCTCTCCATTTAGACTTTTCGGCCTCCTCACCCAACCAGAATCCTCAATTAAGATAGATTCTTTTAGGGACCGGCTGAACTTCTCCTTGTCGAGTTTCTTAATGTTCCACGAGAAGGTTTTGCGACTAGGAGCTTCCTGTCTCTTTCCTCCTCGTGTGTCTCCCATTGAGACTGAGAACTCAATGTACTGGTGGTCACTTGCTGTATATTCCTCAGAGACCCGCCAGTCGCTTATGCGGCTAAATATATTAGACGATGCTATCGTTAGATCTATTATCGATCCGATCGCACCTCGTCTAAACGTCCATGTTTTTCCCCGGTTTACAACTAATAAATCGTTCTTGGAGATCATTTCTCCAATCAGAATTCCTCTCTTGTCGAGCCTCGTCTCACCCCACTCTGGCGACTTTGCATTAAAATCGCCAGTGATGATGACATCCAGCTTGGATTCTATGAGGCTCGATTCTAGGTCTTCTATATTGGCTTCGAAGGTGGTCAGCGGGTCGTTGGGTGAGAAGTAGCAGCTATACATACGTATGTTAGCCACCTCTATCCACACAAACCCGCTGCTTGTCTCCAAGAACTTGTCAACCCGCAATTCTGGGTTGCACAGCTTGATGGCGGCTCTCTTCGCCTTATCCTGATACCAAGGTGCGAGGTCGCTTCCTTGATACTGCTCACTGCAGAACAGGATATCCACCTCATTTTCCCTAGCTGTTTGCATCAGGAGCACCTGTGCATCCTTACTTGTATGCAGGTTGACTTGAAGGAGCTTTAAGGATTTGCCCTTTTAAGTTTCTCCAGTTCCTCCTTGTAAACCGGGCAGGAAATTCTTCCAGGGATATGGTTGACTTCCGTTTTTCCCAAATCTGTACACGTTATGCACTTTGGCTTGTCATTAGTACACTTTTTGGAGAAGTGTCCCGCTTCGCCGCATCTCCGACAGTTTTTTGTTCTGTCGGGGCCCTTGCAAATTCGGGTCACGTGTCCATAGGCTAGGCACTTTTGACATCTTGTCACTTCTAAGTGCGTTCGGATGGATGCATTTATCCAGCCAATACGCACTTTGCCCAGCTTAAGCAGACTCTCGCTGTCCGTTTCATTCAAGCGTACTAGTGCCACTTTCGTACCACCAAAACGTGTCAGAAGTCGGCAAGTCACCTCTAATTCGGGCTTTTGCAACTTCTGCTTTAAGACGGTTAAAACGTCCTCCTCTAAAGTTGTTTCGACAAGATCCCGAATTTCGAGGGTCTTTTTACTGACAAGAGCCGTAACCTCGGCCTTGTCCAGAAGAACGGAGGTAAGATTCTGAGCGAACTTTGAAGTTTCACCCCCCTTTTTCACAACAACAAGAACCTCTTTTTTAAGAGTTCTCCTAATTTTCACAATCTCTGTTCCAGTTTCCTCTGGCTTTACCGAAGTTGTTGCCAGTTTTATGAGATCATGGTAGGTCTCTGGATTCCGGGCCACAATTTTTATTGCCTCCGTTGTTCTAATTTTGGGGGGGCGCTTCTGAAGTCGCTCCCTCTCCTCCGCTTTCTTCAAGGCCTTTTTCTTACGGGCCTCCCGTTTCCTATTGGAGACAGTTTCAAAGTCTTTTTCGTTTTCAGGCTTATTTGCCACAGTTGCCTCCGAATAAGAAGCAACCCTGGCCGAAGCAGCCTTACTCACCTCCGTCTCCATAACAGTAGGGTTTGCCTTGGTCTCCTTGCTCTTAACCCTCTTACCCTTGGGAGTGGTCACAGAAGAATCAGTCTCCGGACCTTCAAACTCTCTAGGGCGCTTCCTTGGGTCGATGGACTTGCTCTCGCTGGATGTGGCGTGCGACATCGATCTAGGAGTTTCAGGATTCGACCTTGGTTTGCTTGGGCTAATGAAGGGCTTAGGTATAAATCGCAGGTTTCTGCAAAGCACCTCGTGCACCTTCTCCATTGCCACCATTCCATCCTTAACATCCTTGCTAATGTTTTTTTGCTTTTTGCAAGCACGCCACATACTATCCAGTATTATTGGGATCAGATCGACCTGTTCTAAAACATTTTCTTCGAATCTGCTAAGTCCCACATCCTCAGAATTTTTTATTTGGCTCCCTCCAAAATCCTTGGAGCCGTCTGCACCGACTACCGGGGCTTGAACCCGATCAGAATCGGTGACGGGATTACCCTCATTTGAGGTACCCGCTTGGAGTAATTTATTTGAATCTTTATCCATTTCATTCATTTTTTTTTGGTTTTAGAATCAGGGAACCACCCTGTTGGTTGCCCTTTAGTGAAAAGCCCCGCCACCACGGCAAGGTCTACCGAACATATCCATGATTCAATCATGTCTGGCAGTGGATAAGCATCCACTTCTCCCAGCACATCAAAGACATCGATGATGTTCGGTAGTGGACAACCATCGGCGGGGATTATTATTATTATTATTATTATTATTATTATTATTATTATTATTATTATTATTATTATTATTATTATTATTATTATTATTATTATTATTATTATTATTATTATTATTATTATTATTATTATTATTATTATTATTATTATTATTATTATTATTATTATTATTATTATTATTATTATTATTATTATTATTATTATTATTATTATTATTATTATATTATTATATTATTATTATTATTATTATTATTATTATTATTATTATTATTATTATTATTATTATTATTATTATTATTATTATTATTTTTTTTTTTTTTTTTTTTTTTTTTTGCTTAGGGAATTTTGGGGAAATCTGTTTACAGATACCTTGGATTCCGCACTCCAAGGTTATGTGGGGTTGGTAAAATAAAAAAAAGGGAATTTAAAAAAAGGATAAATAAATAAATGTTATAATAAATTTAATAAACTGGCGACCTACTACCAGCCCGACCCACTAAAACCCGTAACCCTTCTTTTGGAGCCCTTTACCCTCCCTCGGAACTGTCGTAAGACTTTAGCCTTCGAGGGTAGGCGCTCCACTCTATCGCTGCTGCGACTTTGTTCTGTGTCTGCGGTTCTCCTGCGTCAATAGTTAAAAAATTTAAAACTATTTCAATATAAAAGCGGAATTAACAGCACAACAACAATAAAAAACAAAAATTTTAAGAAGTTTAAAAAGTCAAAAGATAAAATTATAAACGGATATATAAAAAAAAATAAAAATAAACGCGTATAAAATATTGAAAACATAAAATTGTACAAAGATGAATAAAAAAAACAAACAAATTAAAAAAATGTATAGGGACAAATAAATCACAAAATAAATTAATAAAAAACAAACAAACAAATTAAAAGCTGTTTAAATTACGCTTTTTGGCGGCCGTCGAGATCCTTCCTCGACATAACCGAGATTATGAAGTTCTCGACTTGCCGCCAATTCTCTTCCGACTGGGTCATCAGCGATACCATATTCTCCGGTGTAACTTGACTGTTTACACCTTCGAACATGGCCCGCCTCTCCAAGTCCCATTTTTTGCATGAGAAGAGGGTGTGCTCCGCGTTGTCCTCAGGGAACTGGCAATATGCACACACCTCGTTCTCGCGTAATTTAAAGCGACACAGGTACGAGTTAAAACACCCGTGACCTGTGAGCGCCTGAGTCAAATAATAGGAAACCTGACCGTGTTTCCTATTTATCCAGGTGGCGAGTGCCGGGATAAGGCGATAGGTCCATCGACCTTTTCCCTCACCATCCCATCTTTCCTGCCATCTTTCTATGAGCCTGTGCCTCGCTTCTTTGCGGATCAGGCCCTTGCTTGGTCTTAATTCCTCATCCCAGGAACTGCTTTCTTTAGAAAAGAGAAACATTTCTTCCCTTTCCCTCGCCAAGAGATCTGCTGGCGGGACACTTGCAAGGACCTGCACAGCACTCGTAGATACCGTCTTATATGCAGAGATGATACGCGTTGTTATCGATCTCTGCGCCGACAGTATCTTTTCACAGATGGTAACACATCTTTTACTCCTCAGGGATGGGGCCCACGCTGGTGCTGCATAGAGCATTTTAGCGTGGGCGACACTCGCCACCAGTCTTCTTTTTTGTTCACGGGGTCCGCCAACATTTGGCATTAACCGTGAAAGATTAGCCGCACACTCGATCGCCTTATTCGACGCCGTAGCCATGTGGTGGTGGAAGTTTAACCTTCCATCCAACTCCACACCAAGGTATTTAATTTGTTTACTCCACTTGACCTCGAATCCGTCTATCACGATTCGTGGGAGCTCATAACCACGTCTGTCTGTGACTAGCAGTGCCTCGGTCTTTTCCAGGGCCATTTCAAGACCTCTGGTATCCAGCCAGCTTTTTTCTAGTCGCAGACATTCGTTCACCAATGTCCCAAGAGCCTCCTCACTCTCGGCAGTGCACACGAACAACGCGTCGTCCGCAAAGCCGATGATCATCGCACCTTCGGGCAGATCCATTCGCAGAAAATCATCGTAAGATACATTCCATACAAATGGACCCACCCTCGAGCCTTGAGGAGCCCCACGCTGCATCTCTTCCCTGAGAGTGCAGGTGTCTCCCTCATATATAACCCACCTGTCGCTAAGATAATTATCCATTATCCGCAACAAGTAGGGCGGCATGTTTTTCTTTTCCATCGACTCGATGAGATCTTTCCATCTTGCGGAATTAAACGCGTTGCGTATGTCAATTGCTACCAACGCGCAGAAGCTCTTCTTTTTCCCAGGTCCCAATTTGTTTTTTCCTGCTTTGGCTATGTCCACAACTGCCTGGATGGCATCAACTGTGGACTTGCCTTTACGGAAACCAAATTGGTAATCGGATAGACGATTCTCTTCGGTCAAGTGGCCCTGCATTCTCTGGAGAACCATATCCTCTAGAAGTTTACCCATCGTATCTAGCAGGCATATAGGCCTGTACGATGAAACCTTATCTAGAGGTTTTTCACCTTTCCTTAGGAGGACTAACCTCTGTCGCTTCCAGTCGCGGAAGAACTCTCCTCTCTCAAGGCAAAGATTGAAGCATCGAAGCAGAATCTGGGGTGAAGTGTCGATTACCAACTTTAGGATCTCGTTACTTATCCCATCGATTCCAGGCGCCTTGCCTGTTTTTAATCTTTTGCCTGCTTTTTTCAGTTCACTAAGTGTGAAGAGTTCTTCCTCTTCGACTTTGCAAAAACTCCAGTCCCTTCTAAGGTATGGTTCTGCAGGAGGAATCAAAGAACTTATTATCTTTCTGACCCAATCGGGATTGTCCAGGCCGGGGGTCTTTTGCCTCGTCACTAATTTCTTAGTTACGATTTTAAAAGCCAGACCCCATGGGTCCTTATCGACCTCCTCGATTAGGTCCTTCCAGCTACGGCGTCGCGACTTGCGGATCTCTTTCTTGAGGTCCTTTTTCGCCTCCTTGAAAGCCTCTTTCAGCAAGGGATCTCCCTTAGAACGGGTATATGTCCTTCTTGCTTTGAGGCATTCCTTTCTCAAGGAGGACAGTTTTTCTGACCACCAGTGCAAGGATTTTTTCCTTGGAAAGGCGCCTTTGCGACGTGGCATCGACGCATTGCAAGCGGTGACGATTATATTTCGCACCGCTCGCACCTCTCCATTTAGACTTTTCGGCCTCCTCACCCAACCAGAATCCTCAATTAAGATAGATTCTTTTAGGGACCGGCTGAACTTCTCCTTGTCGAGTTTCTTAATGTTCCACGAGAAGGTTTTGCGACTAGGAGCTTCCTGTCTCTTTCCTCCTCGTGTGTCTCCCATTGAGACTGAGAACTCAATGTACTGGTGGTCACTTGCTGTATATTCCTCAGAGACCCGCCAGTCGCTTATGCGGCTAAATATATTAGACGATGCTATCGTTAGATCTATTATCGATCCGATCGCACCTCGTCTAAACGTCCATGTTTTTCCCCGGTTTACAACTAATAAATCGTTCTTGGAGATCATTTCTCCAATCAGAATTCCTCTCTTGTCGAGCCTCGTCTCACCCCACTCTGGCGACTTTGCATTAAAATCGCCAGTGATGATGACATCCAGCTTGGATTCTATGAGGCTCGATTCTAGGTCTTCTATATTGGCTTCGAAGGTGGTCAGCGGGTCGTTGGGTGAGAAGTAGCAGCTATACATACGTATGTTAGCCACCTCTATCCACACAAACCCGCTGCTTGTCTCCAAGAACTTGTCAACCCGCAATTCTGGGTTGCACAGCTTGATGGCGGCTCTCTTCGCCTTATCCTGATACCAAGGTGCGAGGTCGCTTCCTTGATACTGCTCACTGCAGAACAGGATATCCACCTCATTTTCCCTAGCTGTTTGCATCAGGAGCACCTGTGCATCCTTACTTGTATGCAGGTTGACTTGAAGGAGCTTTAAGGATTTGCCCTTTTAAGTTTCTCCAGTTCCTCCTTGTAAACCGGGCAGGAAATTCTTCCAGGGATATGGTTGACTTCCGTTTTTCCCAAATCTGTACACGTTATGCACTTTGGCTTGTCATTAGTACACTTTTTGGAGAAGTGTCCCGCTTCGCCGCATCTCCGACAGTTTTTTGTTCTGTCGGGGCCCTTGCAAATTCGGGTCACGTGTCCATAGGCTAGGCACTTTTGACATCTTGTCACTTCTAAGTGCGTTCGGATGGATGCATTTATCCAGCCAATACGCACTTTGCCCAGCTTAAGCAGACTCTCGCTGTCCGTTTCATTCAAGCGTACTAGTGCCACTTTCGTACCACCAAAACGTGTCAGAAGTCGGCAAGTCACCTCTAATTCGGGCTTTTGCAACTTCTGCTTTAAGACGGTTAAAACGTCCTCCTCTAAAGTTGTTTCGACAAGATCCCGAATTTCGAGGGTCTTTTTACTGACAAGAGCCGTAACCTCGGCCTTGTCCAGAAGAACGGAGGTAAGATTCTGAGCGAACTTTGAAGTTTCACCCCCCTTTTTCACAACAACAAGAACCTCTTTTTTAAGAGTTCTCCTAATTTTCACAATCTCTGTTCCAGTTTCCTCTGGCTTTACCGAAGTTGTTGCCAGTTTTATGAGATCATGGTAGGTCTCTGGATTCCGGGCCACAATTTTTATTGCCTCCGTTGTTCTAATTTTGGGGGGGCGCTTCTGAAGTCGCTCCCTCTCCTCCGCTTTCTTCAAGGCCTTTTTCTTACGGGCCTCCCGTTTCCTATTGGAGACAGTTTCAAAGTCTTTTTCGTTTTCAGGCTTATTTGCCACAGTTGCCTCCGAATAAGAAGCAACCCTGGCCGAAGCAGCCTTACTCACCTCCGTCTCCATAACAGTAGGGTTTGCCTTGGTCTCCTTGCTCTTAACCCTCTTACCCTTGGGAGTGGTCACAGAAGAATCAGTCTCCGGACCTTCAAACTCTCTAGGGCGCTTCCTTGGGTCGATGGACTTGCTCTCGCTGGATGTGGCGTGCGACATCGATCTAGGAGTTTCAGGATTCGACCTTGGTTTGCTTGGGCTAATGAAGGGCTTAGGTATAAATCGCAGGTTTCTGCAAAGCACCTCGTGCACCTTCTCCATTGCCACCATTCCATCCTTAACATCCTTGCTAATGTTTTTTGCTTTTTGCAAGCACGCCACATACTATCCAGTATTATTGGGATCAGATCGACCTGTTCTAAAACATTTTCTTCGAATCTGCTAAGTCCCACATCCTCAGAATTTTTTATTTGGCTCCCTCCAAAATCCTTGGAGCCGTCTGCACCGACTACCGGGGCTTGAACCCGATCAGAATCGGTGACGGGATTACCCTCATTTGAGGTACCCGCTTGGAGTAATTTATTTGAATCTTTATCCATTTCATTCATTTTTTTTGGTTTTAGAATCAGGGAACCACCCTGTTGGTTGCCCTTTAGTGAAAAGCCCGCCACCACGGCAAGGTCTACCGAACATATCCATGATGTCAATCATGTCTGGCAGTGGATAAGCATCCACTTCTCCCAGCACATCAAAGACATCGATGATGTTCGGTAGTGGACAACCATCGGCGGGGATTATTATTATTATTATTATTATTATTATTATTATTATTATTATTATTATTATTATTATTATTATTATTATTATTATTATTATTATTATTATTATATTATTATTATTATTATTATTATTATTATTATTATTATTATTATTATTATTATTATTATTATTATTATTATTATTATTATTATTATTATTATTATTATTATTATTATTATTATTATTATTATTATTTATTATTATTATTATTATTTTATATTATTATTATTATTATTATTATTATTATTATTATTATTATTATTATTATTATTATTATTATTATTATTATTATTATTATTATTATTATTATTATTATTATTATTATTATTATTATTATTATTATTATTATTATTATTATTATATTATTATTATTATTATTATTATTATTATATTATTATTATTATTATTATTATTATTATTATTATTATTATTATTATTATTATTATTATTATTATTATTATTATTATTATTATTATTATTATTATTATTATTATTATTATTATATTATTATTATTATTATTATTATTATTATTATTATTATTATTATTATTATTATTATTATTATTATTATTATTATTATTATTATTATTATTATTATTATTATATTATTATTATTATTATTATTATTATTATTATTATTATTATTATTATTATTATTATTATTATTATTATTATTATTATTATTATTATTATTATTATTATTATTATATTATTATTATTATTTATTATTATTATTATTATTATTATTATTATTATATTATTATATTACTTTATTATTATTATTATTATTATTATTATTATTATATTCTATTATTATTATTATTATTATTATTATGATTATTATTATTATTATTATTATTATTATTATTATTATTATTATTATATTATTATTATTATTATTATTATTATTATTATTATTATTATTATTATTATTATTATTATTATATTATTATTATTATTATTATTATATTATTATATTATTATTATTATTATTATTATTATTATTATTATTATTATTATTATTATTATTATTATTATTATTATTATTATTATTATTATTATTATTTAATTATTATTATTATTATTATTATTATTATTATTTATTATTATTATTATTATTATTAAGTATTATTATTATTATTGTTTTTATTCTCATACATGGATGAGATTAATTGACTCTTGTTTTGGTTTAATCTTATGAGAGAATCGACCGATTGTATAGGATTTGTTGGATCGTGATAATCCGTGGTTGCAGTAGGTGGAGATTCTGCTTCATCCAGACGTGGGGGAGGGACTGGGGAGCCATCCCGTAAAGTTGAATGACCTGTTTTAGAGGTGGGTGGATCACGATCTAAGTTTAAATTCTCAATAAAATTTTCGACTAGTGAAGAATCTGGTCTAGGTTCCACTGCATTATATAAATCAGGATTTTCCGCGAAAAAGAGCAGTTTAGCCTCTTCTCTATTGCAGTTGGTTGTGAAACGATGTCGTAAAATCCCAAATTCCCATTTAAAGATTGGATAGATAGAGGTCGAGGCAGGGTGATCTCCTCCACAATTTTTACATGTAGGATTATGTTCGGCTTTAGGACAGTAAATAATAGAGTGTCTACCAGCACAGTGTTCGCATGAGGGGTATGTTGATCTACACTGATCCAGCGTGTGGCAGAATCGTTGGCATCTATAGCATCTGCGCGGTCGCGGGATAGAAGGTGTGATGGCAATAATGAAATCACCCAATCGGATATTGCGAAGGACTGTGGGTATGTCAAAGGTAAATTCTACTTTAAATTCTACTCTTTTTATGCACGTAATGTGTTCTAGGTCACTCGTCGAACAAATAGAAATTATATCTTTGATAGAGCGAGTTGAGGGAAACCATGTCGTGAAACCCTTTTTTCTGAGAAACGAGTCAGGAACGAATACTTTATAGCCTGCTTGAATTAAGTCCCGGGATGTAATCAAGGAGTTGGCAGAGTTTAGATCGTTACATTGTATTTTGATTTGATCTTTGCCGCATCTTGTGATGGTTTTTTCGCCGCAAATAAAAGGAGTCAACAAGTCAATTACCTTTACAGGCTCAAATCTGACCAAATTCCTGCCCTGGATAGTGCTCTCCATCAGAAGAGTATATGAGGGGAGATATGATCAGGGTAGGTGTTAGTGTTTTCTTTGAGTTGTTGTGCCAAACTAGATCGCTCTGTTGCCAAATCACGCCCATGGGTTCATGGCTATCAGAAGAGGAATTAGAGGTGGATGGAGTAGGATTCACGCGATCATTAGCGGTTCCAGGAATGCCGCTTGGATCAAGAGTAGGAGCAGAACGATGTGCATTTCCGAAGTCTATAAGGGCCGCGGACTGATTACCTGTATCCAAGGAAAGTTTTTTGTGTGTGTTGGGATTGACAAGGTTAAAGGAACTCTCAGTCGATGAATTCTCAGTCTGGCGGGTGTTTAGGTTTCGCTTCTTGCTAGCCGATTCTAACTGTTGCGTAGCGGTAGGAGGTTGTGATCTTAAATTTTGATTGTTGGGCGAAAATTAGCCTGATAGAAATCCAAATAATGTCTTCATGTTATGGTCCGGAGAAAGTGCTCGTCCGGATGGTTGTGTTTCAGGATAGTTATTCCGAGGTGGGGTGACCATGTTCACCTGCGTATAGGGTGCACCCGAGAGATTGTGTCCAGAGAAACTCCGGGAGTCCTCAGCTGTCGCGAGCGCCCCAGTCCCAGGCAAGGCCGATCCGCCCCCCGGGACATCAAAGGTGGAGTCCATCACAAAGTTAATAATCTACAAAAATTTTCACAAATCAATAATATATACAATCACAATAACACCCCTTTCTCCATTCTATCCGGAGCGAAAAGGAGGGAGAGACAATCAAAGAGAAAAATTAGCAATTAGTAACCTTTGTGTTATGTATGACAAAAGCTGTTAAAGCAGCTGTCGATTTAGTGAAAAAGGAAAAGAAATCTTTTTGTTTATTTATTTTTGTGTTTACTCCCTTAATGTTAATTTCATTGTAACTTGTTTATTTATTGGTTCCCTCTTTCCTGCTTTTAGTTACTAATGAGAGGAACAGCAAAAGCAGAGGCGGCAAGAAGCATAAGTGTACAGTGATTCGAAAAGAGAAATTATGAAGAGTCGACTGCTAAGCACTTAGTTAAAAAGCATATTTATAACAAGTTTTGTAAAACAAGAACTTAAAAGATAAAATAAATTGAACAAACGAAGACAAATTAGTAAAACAACAATTAACTTTTAAATTCTTCCTTGTCTCTCGATTGTGGAGGGTAGAAGGATATAGGAATTAATTAAAATAATGGTTTAGGTTATAGGTAGAAAAGAAAGGATAGTAGGATTTTAGGAACTTGAAATGAACTGTATTTCCTTCGAATGATCCGAGCAGTTTGAGTTTCGTGCAGTGAGTTGATGTTTGAGTATTCCAAGAAGAATGTTGAATCTTTGAAATGGTTTGTAAATTTGTAGTCCTCGAGATAATAAATTATAGCCTGATTGGAATAATTATGTCAAATCTATCTCACGAATAACGCTGAGTGATGTTGTTGAAATTGAGGTTATGTTCCCACGTGTTGGTCCAAGCCGACTTCTCTAGAGTATTCGGGCACACAATTACCAAAATATATGGCACAGGTTCTTCATATAGGTGTTGATTTTTGTATATTGTCTTGAGTTTAAACAGATTACTTCTTAGACAAGTGATACAAGCGGATTAAACGATTTAATATATTTTAAAGGTATCTTTTGTCCAAAATATTTCTTGGTTCCTATATTTAATTCTAAGTATGGGAGCAAGAAAAAATGAATTCAAAAAATTCTGAGAAGGTACCCCATGTGAGCAAGCCGGAAACGGGAAATCTCACCATCGGTCCCAGGACCGATGCTAAAGTGCGCGCGGATTGTGGGGGCGCACAATTTCTTGCAGTGCCACGAGTGATCGTGGAAAGGGTAGATCCACAGAACATCGTGGAAAATAAAAAAACGAGGAAAGGAAGCACGTCGAGCCTTCTGAGTGTGTCAAGCTGCAGTAGCGGAAAAACCGTTCATAGCGCTATCCATTCAGAAGTAGACGACGAGGCGATAGAAGAGACTCGCGAGATATGCTTGCGGCTCAGAAAGGAGGAGGCGACTTGTCTCGAAAAAATGGAGTTGGAGGTCGCAAAGATGATAAAATCTTGCGACATTCAGAAGACCGTCAATAGGACGGTAAAGGATGGACTCAAGGTCATCGACGTCCTGCTAAAGGAGGCAAGGGCAAAGCATGCCGCTGCCGATGAGTCGGACGTCGATTTGGCATGCGTTCTGAGCGGTGCGGAATGCAACCGCAAGGACCGTAAGAAAGAGAGAGAGCGTTTTTATAGGCGTAATCTCAAAAGCGTCTTAACAGATGCTCAGAAACGGAAGAGAGAGGGTGACAGTCCAGAAGAGACTCGAACCAAAACCGATAAGAGGAAGAAGGAGGAAGCTCCTCCAATGGAAACGGAAGTACCAGATTCAAAGATTCCTCAATTGGAAAGAATTGGGTCAAAAAGATCCACAATTCTAATCCGAGTCGGTGAAGGATTGACGTATGCTGACGTTCTGGGTAAGCTTCGCAAAGAGGTCAACCCAGAGGACAGCCATACGAGAATAGTAGCAGCAAAAGCTACAAACAAGGGGGACCTTCTGATTAAGTTCAGAGGAGACTCCGATAAGGACGCTTTCACCGCTGATGTCACCAAGGCGGTTGGAAGCAAGGGTAAGGTGCAGTCATTGGATCGAAGAGTTACACTCGAGATCCGTGATTTGGATTGCCTTACCCAAGAAGCTGAGGTGCAACAAGTGTTGTCTGAAGCAATGGGTAAGCCAGTAAACAGGAGAGTGACGGTCTTAGGACCCAACCGCCGAGGGATGAAGCTCGCGGTTGTAGTCACCAACCTGGAAGAGGCGAACAGGCTGGAGAAATTGGGACACGTAAAAATTGGTTTTATGTGTTGCCCAATCAAAAGAAGAGTAATGGTCGTCCGGTGTCATCGATGCCTGGGATACGGCCATATTGGAGCCAAATGCCAGAAGGAGGACAGATCGGCTGCGTGCTTTAAGTGTGGTGAGGCCGGTCACAGGTTCTCCAACTGTAAAAACAACTCAAGTTGCTTTTTGTGCAAGGAAAAGATTGGCAATAAGGTGTCAACCACCCATATTGCAGGAAGTGGAGGATGCGGAGTCTTCAGGACGGCCCTTGAGGAGGCGAAGAAGACTCTCGCAAGGACTAAAAGTAAATAAGGAATATTAAAAGGAGCGAATAATTTTTAATTATTTATTTTATTTATTTAAATAGTTTTAAATTTTTAACTAAAGACGCAGGATAACCGCAGAGAAAGGCAGAAAGTTGCATTGGCGACAGAGTTGGAGCGCCACCCTCGAAGGCTAAAGTCTTACGACAGTTCCGAGGGAGGGTAAAGGGCTCCAGAAGAAAGGTTACGGGTTTTAGTGGGTCGGGCTGGCAGTAGGTAGCCAGTTTATTAAATTTTCTATTTTATATATTTATTTTTCTTTTTTTTATATTTCCTTTTGTTTTATCACACCAACCCCACATAACCTTGGAGTGCGGAATCCAAGGTATCTGTAGGTAGATTTCCCAAAATTCCCTAAGCAAAAAAAAAAAAAAAAAAAAGTATGGGAGCAGTGATAACGATCCTGAAGCTTGCACTCTATTCATATCTTCAATCAATAAATAATTTTCATATTTTTTTATCCAGATAGATAATATTTTGTTTTTCACTTTCAACTCGCGACACTGAGCGTTGTGACTCGAGAAATCTTTTGAGAATTTTGCGTTTTCTGTTCTTAACTCTTTAATATCCTTTTCTATTATGTCCATTTTTTGTTTAAATCGCTTTGAATGTTTATCAATAAAACTTTTAAATCATCGTTCGTTGTCATTATTAATTAAACGAATGTAACTTTAATGGAAAAAGAAATTTAAAATCAAACACTTAATATACAAATTTGATAATACGGAGCTATATGTAAACACGTCCGTTCTGTACCGTGGTTAGCGAGCAACTCAAAAAAGTTTTAATATAATTAGATTCAAATGTATTTTTATTTAAATCATAATTAAAATCACCACATATTATTACATGACTATATGCATTAATAAATCTTGTAAGGTGATACTCAAAGTCATCAAGGTTATTCCCTCTTGGCCTTCGATGTACTACAGTAAAGAGTAACGGTTTTACACCCTGACTTCCAATTTCCAAAATAATGTATTCAGGCCTATTATCAAATTTACCAGGAGATGAAAAAAGAACCCTTGTAAGAAAATCTCTTCTAACATATGCAGCTACTCCACCACCACGCTTATCTACTTAGGGATAGCCCTACGAATTAAAAAATAATTGTCAACATTTACCACACTGTCTCTAATTTCTTCAGTTAGCCACGTTTCACTTAAAGCCATAATATGAAAATCATTTGATGACATGTGTGTACGAAGAAGATTAATATTTGACTTTAGCGAATTGATATTAATATGGCCAACTTTTAATGACGCACTGTCACAAGGAAGAAGATCAGTAGAAAATGTCGCACATTGCAAAGACAAAGATGCAGCAGAGACATTAGCGCCATTGGCTATTTTTTCATTTATCGTAGCAGCTCAAGAATACTGAAGACAGCTTCAAATTGCTCTAAAGAATGGAAATGAAGAAAATATTTATGTAGAAAAGTCACTTATATGGAGCAGGCATCGTAGATTAACAGTGGTTGCATTTTTCATTGTCTCACATTACATAAGTTTAAATGCGTTTTTCTCGAAATGACATTTTTCAAAACGGTGGGCAGTCTAGTCGTAACAGTTTTGATCGGATTGACTTCGGACAAAGTTTTTTTGTTCGTCATTTACTAATGCTTTCGAGTACGTAGCGGATTCTTTGTGGGTTTTTTTGACAATAGATATTTTGAAAAAATTTCGCCCTAAAAATCGATTTTTTTTATCAAACAGCTGCTAAATACACAAAAATTAATATTTTTAAAATAACCTACGTACTCGAAAGCTAAATCTATCACAGATTCAAAAAAAACTTTGAATTTTTGTTTTCGATTAAACGGTCTAACCAGAATATTGTCCACCGATTTGCCCTGCATAGAAACAAGACCAACTTCGGCGCCCTCTATAGGTAACAAATTGAAACTTTCTTTAAATATAAATATATTTTCGTAAACTTAAAAAGTTAATAAATAAAGTCCTCGAAACCAAATGTTGTTTACTTTATTCCTGTGTTTTAAAAAATTCATGAAAAACAGGTTCAAAAGGCACCTCAAAGGTGTCACTCCCCCTTAATGGTGTTAATTCTTTCACTGGTGCAACTACCTTACGTTTATGTAAGTCAATTTTAACATACAGGTGAATAGCTCTTAGGTGACAACAAAGTTTATATCAAATTCGACTTAATTTTTTTCTGCTGTTCAAAAGTTAATTTTTATATCAATTTAACCCCTTCGCAGTCCAGTTAAAAATCGCTTGTGGTTTAAAAACGGACCGAAAAAAAAGTTTACAAAAAATATGCTTTTATCATATATGTATAAGGTTTTTGTGGTCGCTGAATTCGAATTTAATGTTCCTTTTTAAAAATCAAATATGCGTATCCAATATGGGCGACCTACTTTTTTAAAAGTTAATGAATTTGTCTAAAAATATTTATTCTTGTGAATTTTTGAATAAAACAAAAAAAACCTAAAAAGGTTAAGTAAACATTTTTGATAAAAATTCGTTAACATGCAATAAATTTGTTCGCCATATTGAATCCGCAATTTAGCATTTAGAACAACGAACATCAAATTCGAATTCAGCTACCCCAAAAACAAATTTTGATCGAATAGCAATAATTTTGAAATTATCCGCCATATTGGATCCGCCATTTTGAATTTTGAAAAACGAACATCAAATTCGAATTCAGCGACCCCAAAAACCCCCGAGAAACAAATTTCGATCGAATAGCATAAATATTGAAATTATCCGCCATATTGGGCCATCATATTAGATCTGACATTTTGAATTTTGAAAATCTGATATCATATTCGTAATCAGCGACCCCGAAAATCCCCCAAGTAACGAGTTTCAAGCAAATCTGAATTATTTAAATTTTTGTAGTCGCCATTTTGGATCCGCCATTTTGAATTTTTTAAATCTGACTTCAAATTCGGATTCAGCGACTCCAAAAACTTAGTATATACTTCGCTACTCAAATCGAATTATGTTTTGTATTTTTTTTTTAGATGGCCATATGTGGCCACAGACGCAGAGGTGGCACGACTTTTCGTAGTCATATATGGGCCATGGGCTGTCAAGGGGTTAAGTAAATTTTAACATACGTTTCAGGTCATTCAAGGCCAACTTCATTGAAGAAAAGGCAAACATAACTTCAAAATTGAGTCTAACTAGTTTCAATAAGAGCTAATATATCAGTATTTAAATACAACCAAACATCTACTTATACCGTGCCTTACTATTTTCATATTTTACTATAAAATAAATAAATAAAAACTATTTTATAGTTTTATAGTTCATTTTAAAACATGTTATTTGAAATGTCAAGATTGAGTATAATTCTTTTTAGTTGATTCTTTTTAATTCAGGGGGTGTCACCCCCCGAAACCATCGCGAGCGTTGAACTAGTGACGTCTGTTTCACAGTGGTTCTGTTATCCAAAATGTATACACTTTTCTCAACGATCTTTTCTATTAAGTATGCTTTTTATTATCAACGCCTTTTTATGATTTTCCCTGTAAAGAAAGTAATGGGAGGTACGGGATTCCGTATTGCGACTGCCACATTGCCAATACGGAATTCGAGAAATACTGCATTGGGTGTCGTGGTGAATACGGTAATCAAGGGGTTCCAATGCGTTGCAAGATTTAAGCTTTAAAAAGAAGAAAATACGTGACAGAAGTAAACAATTAGTGCCAGTGTAGAAAAATGCGAGTGAAAGGAACGAGAAAATAATAATAGTGAGTGTAAAAATTAAACTTTAAGGAAATAAAGATTAACTGTCAAATATGAGTCCAATGCGGCGTAGGCTGGTTTCAATGCGACGCAACAAATGCAACACTAACTAGTTTAAATAACATGGAATAGGTAATCAAACATTTACTAACATATTTATTGCCAAACACAGACACTTTTTACAAATCTGCCAACGTACAATTGGTAAACATCTTCTAAATTACAATAATAAAAAATATTGTTTAAATTCATGCAGAAATGCGGTTATAAAATGAAAAATTGGAAAGTAATGTAATGCAAATCATATGACAGCTGGGCCATCACTGTGTTCGCTCTACTTGCTTATGCCCTTTAGTGGCGAAATGCAGTAGATTCTGTATTTTTCTCCACTGACAGTAAGTATTTACTCCTGTCACGTATTTTCTTTTTTTTAAAAGCTTAAAACTTGCACCGCATTGGGACTCTTTGATTTCCGTATTCACTACGACACACAATGCTGTATTTTGCGAATTTTGTATTGGCAAGATGGCACTCGCAATACGGGATCCTGTACCTCCCAATACTTTTTTAGCGAGGGGTAAACTCATGAAATAGCGCAATATTCTAATTCAGATAGTGCACCACACGTGTTGTGCAATGTACTAATTTTCTTATTTGCACGAGATGGTAGCACACCATCGCGACAGTTGCCTGCACTCAATTTGCTCCTTATAATACGAGCCACTGAATCCCATACCTCACCCCTGTAGTGACACGATCTCACCTCACAAAAGAGAAGAGACCCCAATGTTACATCTTGAAATCGCGTGTTTAGAACGTATTTTAATTCTTTTAGTCCTAAAAAAGACTGATTTTTTCGTAGACTAGAATTTGTTTTCTTCATACAACTGTTGCAGCTCCTAAGTACTTTGTGGTTACAACAGTTGCACCCTTATGACATGACCTACCCAAAGTTCGTCAGTTGACATGATGCTACTTGCAAGTGCAAAATTGACAGATTTTTTGATTGATAATTTTTTGCTTGAATTTTACGTGCATATATCTGTTTCATAAACAAATCATTAGTTTACATTAAAAATAATCTACTTCATATATATTATCCTATCAAGAATTATAACCATAACCTATAATTTTTTGAAAGATAGATCCCTTTCACTGTGTAGCGTCACATATAATATTCACTCTGACCTTCACTAACAGTTCTCATAAGATTGTTAATTTAAATATTTTTAATATTATTTAATAATGCATGCATGAATTTTTTTATAGGCAACAGATTCGGATGAAGCAGAAAATGCAATCATTACTTACAGTGTTAAAGAAAACGTGGCATTTTATGTTCATCCAAACATAGGAAGTCTTTACATTAATCTTAATGCAAAAATGACAGAATATGTTACAGTTATTGCTTCCGATGGTGTTCATTCCTCATTTTTAAATATATCACTCAAATCACTCAAATCTGATAATATGGTAGCGCTGTATGTAACTGATGCTGTTATTGAAGACGTTGAACATATTGTTGCTGAAATACAGAAGAACCTTACAACTTGCATTATAGGGTATATCGGAGCAGGAGTCATAAACAACTTTAATATAAATTCAAATATAAAAAAAGCTAAAAATAAAGGAACTAGGAATATTATGATCCAAATTTTAATTTATGGACTTGATCAACAGACGCATATCCCTCTTTCTCACACAAATTTAATAAGGTATTATATTTTTAATTATTAATTTAGGTTGCATTGAAATGACTTTACAAAATAAATAGTCGAGACCATTTTAAAGTTAAGTAGTTTTTGTTATCGAACAACCACAAGCTTCAATTGGCACCATTTCCTGAACTACTGACACAACTTACACTATCTACGAAAATTGTGTAAATGCTAAGTTTTTATAGAAATCACGTCTGTGATTTCCAACAAGTATAAAGTTGTTGCGCAAACACAGTATAGTTGGAGGTTATGTTGAGAGGGAACGAATCGTTTCCCTGGTTAAAAAACCGGACAGATTTCGTACTAATCCGAAATTTGTCCGAAACAATGCGGTTTATGGTCAGGTATTTGTCACCCGAAATTAATCCGGAAAAATCCGAACTCTATACGGTTAGTGAACAACTAGTGAAACCGGAGTTGGTCCGATGAAGTCCGAAATTAATCAGTTAATTTTAACTAGTGAATCCAGAATTTATCCGAAATAGTGCGGTTTATTGTCAGGTCATCAACAAAAAACATATGCTTAGAATACTTGAGAACACTCCCCAGATCGTTCGTAAAAAGTATAAACAAAAGAGGCCCCAATACCGATCCTTGAGGTACACCAGTTCCGACGTATTTAATCCGGAATTAGTCCGAAATTTTTACCAGGGGTTGATTTCGAGATCCAAAAACTACTGGATGGATTTTAATGAGCCTTAGATATGCGGAAAAGACAAGTAAAAATATTACAACAAAATTTTTTAAATTCTTTTTAAATTCATAAAAGTTTCATTTTGAAATGTTCAAAAAAATTTTTGTAAGAGAATATTTGTTTGAAATTTAACCAGGAAAGAAGAGTTGACAATGTTCTAATGAGTAAAATAATATCTTACTTTTAAAAGGATAACGATTAGAACAGGTAATGGAATCTCTGGTCGTTATCTAGATTTTCGATATTAGTTGACGTGATGAGTTCGAAACCAACACTTGGATAATGTAAACCATTCTCAATGCAATAACTTTTACTACCTTAGACATGTTTAAAACATCATATTTATTGTACAAAAAACTAAGACAAAATTGTTCTATTACCCCAAAGTAACCAAATTTCTACTTCACACCCACTTAATTTAAAAATCTAGAAAAATTATATGTTAAAGTAGACACTTTTAGAGATATTTTTGTCAATTTTATAAAATGGTACCTCTGTAATACCCTATTAAAAAAATTTTCAAAATTTCAAAAACTTTTTTCCAGGTTTTTTCAGGCAAAAATTTTTCGAGTATTTTTTCATAATTCGTCTTTTGATTCTACAAAAAGCATATTTTTGTCATTAACCCATGAATGCCTATAGGCACAGAAACGCAGATATCGAAAAAGTGACTGTTGGGATCCTGGCATGGGGTCTAATAATAATTTTTGACGTTACTAATTTTTTTTAAACAATTTGTTATAAACAAATTAAGAAAAATTCATTTTTATAAAAAAGTAATAGCACCATTCGATTTTACGAGAAAAACTACTACGAGAACATATATTACATACACTACCGTCCACGAGTATCAGAACGATTACACGCGACTCTATGTTTTTTCAATCATATCTCGTAAATAAAAGGAGATACAAAAAAACATAAATACGGTTAGAAAGCTGATTAAATTTTGCGTAAAATAAGCCATCTTTGAAGTCATTTTGTTAACTATTTGTTGAGTTGTAGAGTGAGAAAGAAATAAAAAAAATTATCAAATTTTCTCATTCTTGTCTCTTGACTTCAACTTTTTCAAAAATCTAGAAAAATGTAGATAAAATTTTTCTAAAAACACAGAAATCTTCGTTAGAATTTCAGCTTTAATATGAGCCTTCAAAAATTATAAAAGGTTAATCCGTCTTTGATATATCATTAAAAATGTGAAGCCGTGTGTCGACGATTGGTGCATTAATTTAACTGTGACGACTCGATTTTAGCTTCGCGTGGCTGCGAGTGGCATAGAAAACAGGGACGGATTTATGCTGGGAATAATAAATAATGATGTTTCACGAGAAATATAAAGAAACTCGAAAGTTCATCGCTCCCCCGCATGAATTCGTTCCTGCTTTCTCACTCATTCGCTACCGCGCGAAGTCTTAATCGATTCGTCACAGTTAAATTCCAATGCACCAATCGTCCAAACACGGCTTCACATTTTTAATGATAGGTATATCAAAGACGGATTAACCTTTTTTAATTTTTGATGGCTTATATTAAAGCTGAAATTCTAACGAAGATTTCTGTGTATTTAGAAAAATTTTATCTAAATTTTTTTAGATTTTAGAAAAAGTTGAAGTCAAGAGACAAAAATGAGAAAATTTGATAAATTTTTTTACTTCTTTCTCACTCTACAACTCAACAAATAGTTAACGAAATGACTTCAAAGACGGCTTATTTTACGCAAAATTTAATTAGCTTTCTAACCGTATTTATGTTTTTTTTGTATCTCCTTTTATTTACGAGATATGATTGAAAAAGTGATGGCATGTTTTTTCATAGAGTCGCGAGTAATCGTCTTGATACTCGTGGACGGTAGTGTAATTTTGTAAAAAAGACCTATTGTTATAAAAATGTTACAAACAATTAACCTGCATATATACTCGTTCCAGGCCATGAGCACAGAAACGCAGATATCAAAAGAGTAACTACTAGGACCTGGCATGGGGACTAATAATAATTTTTGACGTTACAAATTTTGTTTAAAAAAATTTTTTTTTGATATAAATAAATTTAAAATATTAAATTTTGTTATGAACAAATTAAGAAAAATTGATTTTTATAAAAAACTGATAGCGCCATCCGATTCTACGCGAAAAACTACTACGAGAAAATATATTACATGATTTTATAAAAATCAGTTTATCTTCATTTCTTTATAACAAATTGTTTAAAAAAAATTTTTTTAAAAACATTTTTAACCTCAAAAATTATTATTGGACCCCATGCCAGGATCCCAATAGTTACTTTTTTGATATCTACGTTTTTGTGCCCATGGGCTGGAACGAGTATATATGCAGGCTAATTGTTTTATAATATTTTTATAACAATAGGTCTTCTTTAAAAAATCATGTATGTATATGGGGCGAAATTTCTGAAGTGGACCACCTTAAAAAAAAAAGTTGTGGGATTGATTTCGCAGTAAAAAAAAAGTATTCAGAATAGAGAAAAAGTATTGGTGGAGACGTTCGGTGAATGCGTTTTCGCGACAAAACCGTATTGGTGGGTTACGGTGAATACATTTTGCTTACCGCGTAAATACTTTTTTTTTAAATTTCGATTTAAAGATTCCTAAGCAAAGTTGAGAATATTTATAAAGAGCGTAAGTGACCTGAAGTATAAAAATGACGATTGCGAGAAGGAAATAAGAAATTTTGAGAAAAAACGAATAATTAAATGTGACAAACAGATTGTCAAATGTTTATCAATTACCATATGCTTTTCTGTGCCTACAACGTATGATGATTAAAAGGAACTTTGACGTTACCGACGGAACTTACTGTTTCACATACATTTACTTGGATGCTTAGTGGCCAAAAGGCTAAATTGCCATTTTGCTAAACCACGCACAGCAAAACTGTTTTACCGACTGAGTGTTTCGAACCTAACCTCTTACTGTGTAAAATTTTAATTTAGCGAAATGGCAATTTAGTCTTTTGGCCAACAAGCGGATTTCTCAAGTTTCTGTCGGTATCGTCAATGTTCCTTTTCATCATCATACGTTGTAGGTTTGTCACATTTAATTTTTCGTTCTTTCTCAAAATTTCTTATTTCCTTCTCGCAATCGTCATTTTTATACTTCAGGTCACTTACGCTCTTTATAAATATTCTCAACTTTGCTTAGGAATCTTTAAATCGAAAGTTTAAAAAAAATGTATTCACGGTTAGCAAAATGTATTCACCGTAACCCACCAATACGGTTTTGTCGCGAAAACGCATTCACCGAACGTCTCCACCAATACTTTTTCTCTATTATGAATACATTTTTTTTACTGGGTTGGTATTTTCGTAATTTGTTCTCCTATATAAGAGTAACAAATTCCCAAAATATTAAAATATTTAAAAGAAAATTGTAGAAAGTAGGGAGGGGGGGTAAAACTTTCACATTTTAGAGAACATTGACATTTTGAAATCCCTATAGGATTCCGGCGCCAACTCTTGTACGGCTCGTCTTATGTAACTTTTCTTATACCTCGTGCTACACTCACAAAACAGTCTATTTAAATAAAAAGGAATCCTTTTATCTTAAGCGGATTTTCCTTTTAATATATATGTAAGAGGATTTCCTTTTCTATTAAAAGGAAATTCCTTTAAAATGTATCCTTTAATTATTAAAAGATTTTTTTACTATTAAAAGGAAAGCTTCTAATTATAGTTTTATTTATTCGCATTGTTAGTAATAAATTAATTAATTTATAATAATTTAATTAATTTGTTCCAAAATTTATAAAATATTTAAAATAAAATTTAAAGTTGAATTATTTTATTTAATTTTAATTATATTATTTAAGTTTAATAAATTATTTTTTAATTTTTTTTATTTCTAAAAATTTATAAATTTTCAAATTCTCAATTTTTTAAATTATAAAAATTCAAAAATTATTTTTTTTCAAATTTGAACGTATAGAATAATATTGATGGAACAATTTTGAATATTAAATATTAAATACATTATTAAAAAACTAATTATTATTTTTAAAAATTTATTGCTCTCCTTTTTAATACAATGTAAACGAAGAAGGTGATATTAATTCAAACATTTTACAATTTCTTACTTAAAAATAAATGTTTTATTTAAAACGTAAACAATTTAATTATAAATAGTTAATAATAACACATGATATAAAATTTTCCATCTGATGCGGAAACGTGTTTTTCAAACAAATCAAAATTAGATGATGGGAAAACTTCTAATATCTGCCAATTTTTTGTGGCTTCAACTTGATACGCATGTACGAATTCATTAAAACCAATTGCTGTCCATGATTTTACAACAAAGTGGAATTTTTCATCATTTTTTGTACAAAAATTATTTAGTATTTCAAGAAACGTAGGCTCAAATTCGTCTTGATTTGTGTCACTTAGAAACTGTCCTAATTTGTACTTTTTATTATTTATTTGAATCCAATTTGTTTCTAGAACAATTTTTGAAGTTTCAGTAAGCGGAAGAAGGTGACAAAAAAATGATAATAGTTTAAAAATTCAATTCCCATTTCCCGACTAAGACCTGCAGTTATTTTTTTGCATTCTGAATCTATTTCTTTAAAATGGATAGCTAATGTCAATTGGTGTTTTTCAGCAAGAGAATATGGAAGGTTCTTAAAATTTTTATTATTTCTTGAATACGAAAGAAGTTGTTGATGTTTAGCTTCAAAAGGCATACACCATAAAAGAATGATAGGTCCCAATAGAAGAATTAAATCTGGATAATGTAAAATATAATGATGTTTTGGTTTTAGTTTCTCCTCCGGAAATAATTCCTTGCGTAACGAGAAATAATTTGATAAAAGACATTTCAATAAGTTTACAACTTCAATTTGCAAACTTTTACACATCAAAATGTCTACAATTTGACGTAGTGTTAAGAATAGAGTCCACACTGGTTCTTCTTTCTGTATTAAATCACCAAAAAGGAAAGTGAAATACTTCACAAAAGTTATCATTTGAGACGCGTAGTAAATAATACAATTTTGCTTCAAATGCGTTGGACTAATTGCTGGTGGCTTATCTTTTGAATGAATGCCATAATCGAAAATTAAAATTCTCGAATTGATATCATTTAATGAAGTTTTAGTGCGCGCCATTAACTCTATTATAATCAAAGCCATATCGTAGCGAAGAAATCCTAAGTAAAAATCGTGCATTAAGTCACTTGAAAAATTTTCTACTGCATTGTAGCTCTCTAATTTTGGACATATTTCCAATCATGAGATCTTCTTCATAATTTGTAGGATTTCTTAGTAATTTTGAATCTAGTGCTTTGCCTTCACGAATAGAATCAATATCAGCTTTACAAATTATACAAGGGAACGTTGCGATGAAACTTTTAGTAAATCCTAGCATTTCGTGTACCCCTAAATTATCCCCTGCTAATATAAACATAGCAAAATGTATTCGAATGATGCTTTTGTCAATTTCAATAGGAATTCCGTATTTTTTAAGACTATCCAATTCGTCCAACAGTACTTTAAACATAATTTCATTACCGTAATCTACCCTATCAGAAGATTTGAATATTTGTGCTATGAAAATATTATCTAATTTTGTTGCGAATTCAGGAGGAAATGCAGGAATATTGTAATATACAACACCTATTTTATTTTTAGAGGAGTGAGGGCCTAATGAATTGCCAACAGTGAAGTCATCAAAATATATTACAAGTGGCACTACATACTTATTAGGAAATCTTCTCAAAATATTTTTCCATAAATTACCTTGACAAAGATGTCTGAGGTTTCGAGGATCATCTTGTTTTACTTCAGACATGAAAGTATCAAGTAATTTGAAATTATTTCCCGTCTCTAAGAACTTTTTTAACACAGGTGTCATTGGAATATACTGAGCTACAGGTTCTAAACCTAATAATGCATTTTTTTCATTTAACTGGAGACTTTGGGGTGCAATATAACATTTTGTTTCTATAAGATGTTTTTTTCGCAAATAATGAGAATTTAAATCTGTAAAGCATTCAGAAAAAGTAAGAAATTAGTTTTTTAATTTCCTTTAGTTTCAGATCATCACAATCGGCCACTGAAAATACAGCATTTTCAAATGATTCAAACAAACCATTATTTAAAAAAGAATCACATTCTTCAACTACTTTCTGAACAACAGAATGTGGAAGTGACTTTGAACCTTGAAATATTTGTACAAATCCATTTGTTGCATCTTCAATATTCGCTAAAAAATTTTCTTTTACAACCTGCGACTTTTCAGTATTATTTAAAGACAGTGATACTGAAGATTCATTCGCTAAATTTAAATTTACAGAGTCATTTTCAATAGTATTGTAATTACCAAGAATTTTATAAGTAGAAGTAGAAGAAATATTTGTTTCTTTAATTGCAAAATTTGACGAAATCATTTTTCCTAAAATCGAAATTATCATGAATTTCGTAGGTAGAAGTAGAAGTAAAGTTTGATTGTTTACTTGAAAAAGTTGATGAAGATTCTATATTAGTTTTGGAACAGGAATTCAAATGTTTCGTAAACAATTGTTTGCCAACAAGAATTCTTTGACAATTAACGTTACCACAAGTGTAAGGACTCGTTTGTGAATAATTATGTTCATGTTCGTAGTGTAAAATTAATTGCAATGTAGATGAAAAAGAATAACTACATTCACTGCATTTGAACATGATTTGCGTCATAAATTAGCAAAATACGATTAATTTGACTTAACGTTGAATTGATCGAAAGGCAATCAGATCGTTAATTGAACGGGTAATAGCAGGTATTTTTTTGTCAACTTTTGGAAGATGAATGTCGTACAACATTTTTTGTAAGAAAAGCCATATGTGATAACAATCTGGCGGGAATTCGATATTTAAGACAAAATATAATTGAAAGAGAAAGTCTAGAGCGTGGATTGTAGATGAAAATGACCACAACTGGTCGTCCAAAGAAACGAAGATATACTCAATGGTAAGTAAATCTATCGATACGATAGCTAAACCTGGCTGACAATGAGATTTGTTCTCTTTGTAGCGTTGTTGTCTTTTTTCAATATCTGAGATTAAGGTGTGTCTAGATTTGGCACATACAATCAGACCATTCTGCACTTCTGCAATAGTCGGATTGATATTAACGCCGTTTGTCTTAACTTTAGTTTTCGAGGATAATAAAAAGGGCAGCAACAGTATTCTTAAGACATCTAAATCAATTTTAGTCCCTGCAGGATTCTTCGGGATACTTGCTTCATCTACAACAGCTTCGACTTGATTTACTTCTACTTGACTTTGACTCACAGGAAGAGACGATTCATATATTTGACACAAATTCTTCCCTTCTGGTTTTGTGATGTTTTTCTTCTTAAGTTCATATAAATCAAAGAAAAGTTTATTCCAGTGGTTTGTCGTTCGTAATTCTCTGCCAGGATATAATTTATCAAAATCGAGAAAAATCTGTAATATCGATAAATTGAATTATTTCTACAGGTATCATTTACATTTTTATTATATTTATTTCTTTAATAGTACATTGTACAACTAGTGGTGAAAGTGAGTGATTTTACGAGAGGGAAGTTTGCTGCTCGAGTGCAGCCTTGCGAGGAAATGCATGTAGGATGTTTTTATAATTGTAACTAACAATTTCATTTTTAATAACATTTTATATTTTCATAAGATTTATAATTAAAAAATACAGTGGTCGATAAATGTATTTTCAAAATTTGTACAAATAAGTTAGTTATTTAGATAGTTAGTTTAGTTAGTTAATTTAGATACTTTATTTTGTTAATTAGTTAGTTAGTTAATTAGTCAGATTAGTTAGTTTAGTCAGTTTTGTTAGTTAATTTATTAGTTAGTTACTTAGTTTACTCAGTTATTTTCTCAGTTTAGTTCGTTTAGTTAATTTAGTTTGTTTGTAAGTTAATTTAGTTAGTTAGTAAATTAGTAATTTAATTGAGTTACTTAGTTCGTAAGTTTCTTTAGTTTGTTAGTTTAATTAGTTTAGTTAGTCAGTTAGTTAGTTAGTTAATTTAGTTAGTTCGTTCGTTAGTTTCTTTAGCTAGTTAGTTTAGTTAATTTGGTTAGTTTGTTAGTTAGCTAATTTAGTTACTTAGCTCGTTAGTTTAATTAGTTTAGTTAGTAAGTTATTTAGTCAGATTAGTTAGTTCAGTTAGTTAGTTAGTTCCTTAGTTTCTTTAGCTTGTTAGTTTAGTTAGTTTTGTTAGTTAGTAAGTTAGTTAATTTAGTTAGTTAGGAAAAATAATTTTATTATATTATATTACATTTATTGAATTAATTTATTATGATATTAATATTAATTTTATTTATATTTTATATTTAATTAAAAATTGTAATTTCAGATAAAAAATATAATTTTAAATCAAATGAAAAAATGTATTGAACTGAGTACCAGTCGAGGCGTTAAATCCGACTTCAAAACAGGCCATTCAGTGAAAAGGTCCTCAAGACTTAAATCTTTGATTCTTTGACGACGATATTCAGTCGTAGTTTCCCAATGTGGTTGCACTTCTTCCCATTTTCTATGTGTCTTCAGCCAATTAATGTGACCGGATGCAGATTCTTCTGGCAGTATGTAAATATGTGTACTTTGAACCGGCAATTCAGGTGATTTTTTTTCTTGGATTCCGACCGAACGAAGACGAAACAATACGTTTCTCCACTTATCTGCTAGTTTACCTGAAAATTTTAATCACAAAATGATTGTAAATTTGATCCTTATAACCATATTAATTTAAACATATTTTTGACAGTATACCTTTTGCATTTTTAGAATTATTTCCATCTGACAACGGTTTAATAATATAGATGTCCTTTAATTCAGTTGGGAAAATTTCCACGATAAAATCAGATAATCTATCGAAAAATTGGAGCGGCTTCTTTATCTCTCCAACTTTGCACCGATTTATTAATATTGAAACTATTGTTGATCTGTCCTTGTCATCAAGCATCGAACAATTCTTATATTTCGCTAACGCAGCTTGTCCCTCCAAATTTTCAAGCAAAAGGACTTGAACTAACTAAAAGAGTTTTAGGAAATATATCAGAATTTTCATTCAGCTTAGGGAAAATGACTTGTATCATATTTTTAATTGAAAATTAATACATGTTACAGTATTAAAAAAGAATTACTTCTTTATTTAGAGAATTATCGGATAGATAAAGTGACGATGAAATCAAAATTGATTCCTTTTCGATAAAGATTTCATCATTTGAAATTAAAAGTTTTTGATTTTCTGAAGCGCAGGTAGTTTTTTTGTTTAACGGTTCTATATTAGAGCTACTGGAAGGATTAGAAAAACTTCTTATTTTATTTGTCACTTCGTCAGAATCAACGTTTAATTTTCTTTTCGAATTTAAATTTGATATTTCCTGTTGTTGGCTTAATGAAGGATCTTCAAGATCATTATTATCAACAGATTTATCGTCAAAAGGGAAAATCTATCATTTAAAAAAAATGATATTATAATTATTTAAAATTAATTATAATTTATTAATAATTTTATTTACATTTATTTATTAAAACTTTTTATTTTTTTATTATATTAATATGTCATGAAATTACACAATAATATTTTATAAATAAATAATTATTGTAAATATAAATTACCAACCAGTGCATTTTCAAAATTTAATGGATTAATAAGACTTTCTTTTCCTTCTTCAATTTTAAAAAATTTCCGAATGAGAATTTTGGAACCGATACTAAGATTTAGGTTATATGTTTTGAAATCATCGTCACTCATTAGTTTTAAAATATCAAGGGTAATACCATTTTCTATAATAAATAATATAAAAGTATAGGGGAGGATGGGGCAAGGATAGTTAAGGGGCAAGGATAGTTAGTTGTTGTTATGCTTAGACGGCTTGCTCAAAAATCGCGTAATTCATAGTATATTCGCGTTTTAACACCAAAAGATGATTGTAAAAATTGCAAGTCAATCTGTCACCATTTGCGAAGTTGGGAGATTATTTTTGAAAAAAGTCTGTTTTGCTAAAATGTCAACGTAATGTTTATCATATTGTTTTCTACATTAGAGTTTCAGAATATTTATTTACGTAAGTGTTTTCCGGAGTGGAATTTCCTGCTGAACACGAATATCGTATTTATTTTCAAATTAATTCACGTCATTTCTTAAAATTTAGAAAAAACAGAAATATGGGCTCACGGGGCAAGTATAGTTAGAGATAATACGGCACGGTAAAATCATGTTAATACCATTGCAAATTTTAAAAAAGTGTTTAATTGTTCTCTTTGGGTTGATATACATAATGGTGCGTAATTATATACGGAAAACGAAGCTTATGACCAAGAAATTCGTGGTCGTCTGAAAAAAATTGGTTAAACCTCTGATTCTAGTTCAGATGAATTTTAATACAATAATTGCAATTCAGAAAATGTTCCATACATATTTTTAATACTTGGGATATCAATATTGAATAGTCTAAATCCAGTAAAATGAAGAAAACAAAAATTTACTGATTTTCTATAACATTTTTAGCATTCGAATTCTTTTAACTATCCTTGCCCCGGTACTGGGGCAAGGATAGTTAAAAATTTTTGTTTACTTTTTCATTCGTATCTCGTAGGAATTTGAGTCTACAGTAAAATAATGTACAGCAAAATTATAGCCAAATAACCAGGCTTTCCAAAAATACTTTTCATTTCCAGATACATAATCAAGTTTGTCTGCTAGATCCGAAAAGGTCTTACCTAACTATCCTTGCCCCATCCTCCCCTACATAGTTATAATATAAATGAACGATGGCAAAATATGCAGTTTGATAATTATGTAATTAGTCCTTAAAATTTTTTATTTTTCAATATTTACAAACTGACAATTTTTTTTCAGTATATAAAAATTAATAATAGACTTACCGATTAATATATCCAAATCACATTCTTTCACACCAAATTGCTTTAAATTGTCCATTTCTCCCGAATTATAGTGAAGCGTTTAATACACAAATGTCAAATCACATGAAATGACAATCATTTTGGGATAAAAGGATTTCCTTTCAAAAACAAATGAAATCTTTTACTATTTAAACTTTTTTCTTTTTCTATATAAATTTCTAACATTTTTATATTTAAAAAATTCCTTTTACAATAAAACTATTTCTGCTAAACATTAAAGGACGTGTTTTAAAAGGAAATTAGTTTTATATTCAATAGACCATTTCTGTGAGTGTACTTGTGTAATTCAGCGGACTCCAATATTCCCGCTTAAATTGTTCAGTACAATTATAACTTTGAGTTTTGTTTCAATTAGTAACATTTAACAATTATACCTGGTGAAATTTGTTTTTCTTTTTTTAAGACAACCCAATGGGAAATGCCAGTGTTGTACCATTGTTCACCACTGGCTTAGTACTCAGACGATTGTTCGGCCGTAGTCTAGCCGAGCCTCGACAATTAGTGCTGGCGCAGTACAGAATTTTTGTTTCGCCAAAGCTTGGACAAGCCACGGCGGCAAGTGCTGGCTGAGTATAGAAAAATTCTTCACGACGCTCTTTGCCAACATTCCTTTTTTGAAATAGACTTGAAAAAAATTATAAAAAAAGTTTATGAATGTTTATAAATATAAATTTATTGAAAAAAATTAAAATATTTTACTTTTCAGTTATTCATTTTTTAATTTTATTAAATTTCATAATAATAATAATTTAACATAATTGTCTAATTTTGTAATTAATAAATTATTTAGTCAAATTAAAATTATAAACAAAATTTAAACTTTAATCTCAACAATAATTTGGTTCTTATTAAAATACTATTATACTTCTTACTATGAATAAAAAATTATTACAAAATTACCACTTGTAAAATGTTAAATGCAATAAGTAAAGTTATTTAAGTCTATTATTAAAAATTTAGTTTAATTTTTTGTAATTCAGTTTATTATTTGTAACATATCCCCATTTTTTTCTCATCTTTGATTCAACAATTGTAAGTCTGAATGATTGAGATATTAATACTTTACTGTACACATGTGTCGTTAGCATGGTGGTTAGAGCGTTAGTCTGTAAGTCCGTAGGTAGTAGGTTCGATTCCCCTCGTCAGCAATATTGTTTATTTTCATAGGTTTGCGATATGTCTAGATTCCAATCGTTAGGTACTAAAATATGAAAATCTAATGCACACTTACTGTAATTGTCTATTATTTAATTTTTAAATGTTATAAACAATTTTTTTGTACTTTATTTACTATATCCATTGTTAGTCTCCATCTTTAATATAATTTCTTTAAGAAGAGAAATATTTTATGAATAATAACTATTTATTAATATTATTTACCATTTTGATGTTAAATTATTTATAATTATTAATTTACGACTAATTAATAACAATACGGCATTTATTGCGGCAATATTCTCAGCCAGCACTGGCAAGCAGCACTTCGCTAGAGTTACACAGCGTTATCATCCCAGCGTTATACCAGTGCTGCAGGGAGTAAGACTAAGGAGACTGAACTGACTGTGTGAAGAGACGCATGCATATCCCCTAATCGCCAAGTCGTCGAATGATTAAACAGTCGAATGCCAAGTAATCGAATGGACAAAAAGTCGAATGCTAAAAACATCGAATCGGCATTTAGTCGAATGCTAAAAACATCGAATTGTCAATACGTCGAATGTTCAAAACGTCGAATTATCAATTCGTCGAATGTTAAAAACATCGAATCGTCAATACGACGAATGTTCAAAACATCGAATTATCAATTCGTCGAATGTTAAAAACATCGAATTGTCAATACGTCGAATGTTCAAAACGTCGAATGATAAAAACGTCGAATACTAAAAACATCGAATCGTCATGTAGTCGAATGCTAAAAATATCGAATCTTCAGATAATCGAATGCTAAAAACATCGAATTCTCAATTCGTCGAATGTTCAAAACGTCGAATGTTTAAAACGTCGAATACTAAAAACGTCGAATGTTCAAAACGTCGAATGCTCAAAACGTCGAATCGTCATGTAGTCGAATGGTAAAACCATCAAATAGTCCATTCGTCGAATGCTCAAATAGTCGAAACGCCATCTGTTCGAATTATCAAGTAGTAGAATGGTAAAGTTGTCGAATGTTCAAAACGTCGAATCATCATTTAGTCGAATGCTAAAAACATCGAATCTTCATTTAATCGAATGCTAAAAACATCGAATTCTCAATTCGTCGAATGTTCAAAACGTCGAATTATCAATTCATCGAATGTTAAAAACATCGAATCGTCAACATGTCGAATGTTTAAAACGTCGAATTATCAATTTGTCGAATGCTCAAAAAATCGAATTGTCAATACGTCGAATGCTTAAATCATCGAATTTTCCATTCGTCGAATATTCAAAACGTCGAATGATCAAAACGTCGAATGCTAAAAACATCGAATTCTCAAATCGTCGAATGCTCAAATAGTCGAAACGCCATCTGTTCGAAATGTCAAGTAGTAGAATGGTAAAGTAGTCGAATGGTAAAGTAGTCGAAACGCCATCTGTTCGAATTGCCAAGTAGTAGAATGGTAAAGTAGTCGAATTATCAAAACGTCGAATGATAAAAACGTCGAATGCTCAGAACATCGAACTGTTAATTTGTCGAATGCTTAAAACGTCGAATGATAAAAACGTCGAATGCTAAAATCATCGAATCGTCAAAAGTTCGAAAAAGTTCTTTGTTTTAAGTTAATGTCTACTGAAGACAAAGAACTTTTTCGAACTTTTGACGATTCGATGATTTTAGCATTCGACGTTTTTATCATTCGACGTTTTGAGCATTCGACGAATTAACACTTCGATGTTCTGAGCATTCGACGTTTTTATCATTCGACGTTTTGAACATTCGACTACTTTACCATTCTACTACTTGGCAATTCGAACAGATGGCATTTCGACTACTTTACCATTCGACTACTTTACCATTCTACTACTTGACATTTCGAACAGATGGCGTTTCGACTATTTGAGCATTCGACGATTTGAGAATTCGATGTTTTTAGCATTCGACATTTTGATCATTCGACGTTTTGAACATTCGACGAATGGAAAATTCGATGATTTAAGCATTCGACGTATTAAAAATTCGATTTTTTGAGCATTCGACAAATTGATAATTCGACATGTTGACGTTTCGATGTTTTTAACATTCGATGAATTGATAATTCGACGTTTTGAACATTCGACGAATTGAGAATTAGATGTTTTTACCATTCGATTAAATGAAGATTCGATGTTTTTAGCATTCGACTAAATGACGATTCGACGTTTTGAACATTCGACAACTTTACCATTCTACTACTTGATAATTCGAACAGATGGCGTTTCGACTATTTGAGCATTCGACGAATGGACTATTCGATGGTTTTATAATTCGACTAAATGACGATTCGACGTTTTGAGCATTCGACGTTTTGAACATTCGACGTTTTTAGCATTCGAAGTTTTAAACATTCGACGTTTTGAACATTCGACGAATTGAGAATTCGATGTTTTTAGCATTCGATTAACTGAAGATTCGATATTTTTAGCATTCGACTACATGACGATTGGATGTTTTTAGCATTCGACGTTTTTATCATTCGACGTTTTGAACATTCGACGTATTGACAATTCGATGTTTTTAACATTCGACGAATTGATAATTCGACGTTTTGAACATTCGTCGTATTGACGATTCGATGTTTTTAACATTCGACGAATTGATAATTCGACGTTTTAAACATTCGACGTATTGACAATTCGATGTTTTAAGCATTCGACTAAATGCCGATTCGATGTTTTTAGCATTCGACGTTTTGTCCATTCGATTACTTGGCATTCGACTATTTGATCATTCGACGACTTGGCGATTAGGGGATATGCATGCGTCTCTGTGTGAAGTCTCTCAAAAATGAAACCTTTTTCTGTAGGGGAACTATACTCGCAGAATGACAAAACTTATGCTCCGCGCGCATGCGCAGTACATGCGCATATTGCCCTCTCTTTTTATATCGTAAAATATGAGCAAGTGAGAGAACAAAAACATATCAATAGGTTATGGTTATGTTTTGACATATGATTCCTAAAATAAAATTTCAAAATTATGGTTTGTTGCATACCAGGATGCAAAACATCATATTACAATGATCGACAAACGAATAAATTAACTTATTGATAACTTTTATGTGACATTTAAAGCTGTTTATTTATTAAGTATATAATTAAAGTAAATTACAAATTCGTAAATATTATTTATTTATAGGAATTGTTCAATTGTTTCCACAAAGAATAAAACACTTTGTAGTTATATACCAAAAAAATTTATTCTAAACATTTATAAATATTTCATTATATTATTAATATATTACTTATCACTGAAAAATATACACTCTTTATTATATATTTTTGTATGCACATATATATTTATTAAATTAATTTTTTTTCAATTTACTAATAGTTATTATTAATAATATTTCCTGAAACGCACAACATTCACAAACATTAAACATAACCTTTTCAACTTGTAGTTTATCATGATTTTCTCAGTCGCATCTGAGTTACTGAGAAAGACAGAGACAAATATATTGCATGTGCGCATGCGCGAAAACCATAATTTTCAGTCTTACGTATAGTTTCAATGCGACGAATGGTTTCACTTCCATAGCATTAGTTCAGTCTCCTTAGTGCTGTCTGTCAGCGTAGCTGCCAGTACTGACAGTGCTGGCGCAGTACTCCGCCAGTTGTAAATTTCCCATTGGGAACTACTAGTTGAGAGTACTGCTTCATGTGTTGCAACTTATCTTAACCCTTTAACGCCCAACTGGACAAAATTTTAGCATGAAGTTTGAGGACTTATTTCGGTACTTAAAAATCAATAGAAAAATTCACGAATCATCATTTCTTATGTTTTCATATGCGCTCTATCGAATGGCGTTAAAAAAGTCAAAAATTTATAAACAAAAAAGTTACTAATGTTTTTTATAAAAAAGTCCGATTTTTTCCCAATTTTTGTTTAATTTTCAATTTTTTTTACTATGAAATAGCGGAAAAATAATTCCAAATGTTACAAATAACGTGACATAGATATATAACTTAGAAGATAGGACTATAGAGAAAATTAAAAAGGCGGTTACAAAATTAAATTGTTTGAAGTTCAATTTTTTTTCAAAATTTGATTCGAAAGTACGAAATTGTTAAAAATGTTTAGATCAGCTTGAAATTTGTTACTCGGGGGTTTTAGGGGTCGCTAATCACGAATCTGAAGTCCAATTTTAAAAATTCGAAATGGCGGAACCAATATGGCAGCCAATTTTTCTAAAAAATCATTAGATTCGCTTGAAACTTGTTACTCGAGGGTTTTTGGTGTCGCTGATTACGAATGTAATGTCTAATTTTTAAAATTAAACATGGCCGCTTCAATATGATACACAAATATTTAATTGAAATTCGATAATCACGTTCTTTAGCCATTAAAATACTTAAAATATTTTTAATGTTTTCCAACTTTCACCACATGGAGGTAAACGTGAACTGGAAAGTCTTTTTTTTATTTCTAAATTTTATATTTTTTTTACTTTTCTATTTTTTGTTTTTTTTCTTTTTTCATTTTTTATGTATTTTTCTTCTTTTTATTTGTTATTATAATTTTTGAATTTAAAGGTCAAAAAATGTAAATGTATATGTTTTATTTTAATCATTACTTATTTCAAGGTCAAATTGAAAAAAACAATTTTTTTTTATCTCCAGCTTGCAGCTCTTATTAAACCTTTCAAAAATCATTATTCACAGTTTTAATTCGATTAATTTAACTTATCAATATATTAAATCGAAAAAAAT
This sequence comes from Leptopilina heterotoma, assembly GCF_015476425.1. Classification (NCBI taxonomy): domain Eukaryota; kingdom Metazoa; phylum Arthropoda; class Insecta; order Hymenoptera; family Figitidae; genus Leptopilina; species Leptopilina heterotoma. The sequence goes on along the minus strand of NW_025110828.1, from coordinate 229,116 downwards.
ATATTTTAAAAAAAGACATAATTTATTTTAAAAATAAACAAAAGACTTTCCAGTTCACGTTTACCTCCACGTGGTGAAAGTTGGAAAACATTAAAAATATTTTAAGTATTTTAATGGCTAAAGAACGTGATTATCGAATTTCAATTAAATATTTGTGTATCATATTGAAGCGGCCATGTTTAATTTTAAAAATTGGACATTATAATCGAAATCAGCAACCCCAAAAACCCTCGAGTAACAAGTTTCAAGTGAATCTAATGATTTTTTAGAAAAATTGTCCGCCATATTGGATCCGCCATTTCGAATTTTGAAAATTGGACTCCTAATTTGTGATTAGCGACCCCTAAAACCCCCGAGTAACAAATTTCAAGCTAATCTAATCAGTTTTTGAAAAATTGGCGGCCGTATTGGATCCGCCATTTTGAATTTTAAAAATTGGACTGCAGATTCGTGATCAGCGACCTCTAAAACCCCCAAGTAACAAATTTCAAGCTGATCTAAACACTTTTAACAATTTCGTACTTTCGAATCAAATTTTGAAAAAAAATTGAACTTCAAACTCCATTTTTGAGCCGCCATTTTAATTTTTAATTTTCTCTATAGTCCTATCTTTTACGTTATATATCTATGTCACGCTATTTGTAACATTTGGAATTATTTTTTCGCTATTTCATAGTAGAAAAAATTGAAAATTAAACAAAAATTGGAAAAAAATCGGACTTTTTTTATAAAAAACATTAATATCTTTTTTTTATAATTTTTTGACTTTTTTTAACGCCATTCGATAGAGCGCATAATAAAACATAAATGATTATTCGTGAATTTTTCTATTGATTTTTAAGTACCGAAATAAGTCCTCAAACTTCATGACAAAATTTTGTCCATTTAGGCGTTAAAGGGTTAAGACCAACTTTCAAGAATTAGAATCTATAGCCACTTCTATATAGTTCAGATTTTGCAAAAATGCTCTTAATTTTTAAGTTTCGAAAGTAATAATTTGTGTTTAAGAGTCATAATGCTCTTCATATTTCTTATGTAAATACTTTGAAGTATCAAGATTTAAAAAGAAAATTTTAAACTTCTACAGCCATATTGACTTTTGGCCACTTTTTGTCGATTCTGGCCCACTGTGCATCTGCGTATAGGCTCCCACTTTGCTAGGATGGGTTGGTCCCTCCCCACTGGTTGTGAATGTGGAGCAGAATTTTAGGACCTTATCCATTTATAGTGTTTTTGCCCGATGCTTTCACCGGGAAGACCGACCTTTTTCTCCTTTCTTTCGGTTAGGCTTGCTGATTTTAATTAGTGTTGCCGCGATACGAGACGAGGCGATAATTTTAACTGTCTCGTCTTGTCTCGTTATTATAGGGCAATTTATCGTCTCGTCTCGTGTTTCGAAAATATTACATATTATCGTCTCGTCTCGTGTTTCGAAAATATTACATATTATCGTCTCGTCTCGTCTCGAGTGTCGAGAATGCTACACATTATCGTCTCGTCTCGTCTCGAGCGTCGAGAATGCTACACATTCTAGTTTTCTCTCGTCTTTTTCAGCTTTCTTTATAGAAGTATAGTATTGTAAAAAATTTGACGTGTTAATTTTTTTTAATGTTAATATTTATCTTAGATATACATATATATGTCTGTAAAATTTTGTTCGCACATTACGAAAAAATGACTTGACGATTAAGGTGAGACTTGGTAGTCTCTCAGGTATTAGTCTGGTTTAAAATTTTAGCTATATTGGAATAAAAAATGTTAAGCTGAATAATAGTTACAATTTATTTTCAAATAATCAAAAATGCAAATTTTTTTATTTTTTGCATTAAAAAAATGTTTTTGTCTCCAATAACTGATTACTTGTTTTGTTTATTATCAAATAAATTTTATTTGCTTCAAATTCTGAATTCATTGGTTCAAAAATAATTTATTTCAGTAAAATAAAAATTATTTCATTCAAGTTCAAGTGAATACTTTCTTATTTGATTCAAATCAAATAATGTTTAAAAAGATAAATATAAAAGTTGCTAACTTTTTTAGCTAAATATAGAACCCATTTTCACAATAATATTTAAAAATAAGCAAAGAAACTGAATTTATGATCCAAACCCAAATTTTTTTCACAATTTTTTTAAATTTATTTTTCCGTTAAATATTGCTCATTAAAAAAAACACTGAAAAATGAATTAAATTTCAACTTTTAGTTAAGAAAGAATTTATTTACTAAATATTATGTATAAAAAAAATATAATTTATATAAAATATTTATAATTTCTTATATTTTGTTTAAAAAGACTATTAAATGCAACGTAAACAATAAAAGATTTTAGTATACATATATCTATCATATTTTATATATATATGTTAACCGTAACTATATATTTTCAGAATAAAACTTTGCAATTTAAAAAAAATTCTCATCGAGAATTCTCGTAATTCTCGTCGAGAATTCTCGTCTCTCGTGACACCTCTCTCGTCTTGTATCGTTTTAGCGATAATTAAAAAAATACTGTCTCGTCTCGTCTCGAGTCAAAGTTCTCTCGTCTCGTCTCGCCTCTCGCCATTATCGCGGCAACACTAATTTTAATCCTGAACTCATCGACTTGAACCCACTCATATTTAAGGGGACACCTAAGTGGAAAAATGACAAAAAAATCAATTTTTTTAAATTTGAGTTTCTAAAAGTAGACTCAATTAGGAATAGAACAAGACTTTTTAAAACCTTTTCTGAAGAGTAGAAAAAATCTGATTACATGATTCTGAATACCATGAGTTTTTAGTATTTTTTCTTTTTTCGTGTCTCCTGTAAAAATTGTTTTTTTCCAATTCTTTAACTTTCGGTACTCTTTTCTCCGAATCTACTAAACCGATTTGTAATTTTTTTTTTACTTTGTTTAGTAAGGTTCCAAGAATACGAATAAGAAGTTTAACATCGTTTTGAGTTGTACAAACGGAGATATGAGTCAATGAATCAGAGAAAATGGGATTTTTATTTTGCTTTGGGTATAAATATTCATAAAAAAGTTTCTATTGAAGATAACGTCGTATTACTTCTCATTCATATAATTGATTATATTTGTAATCGAATAAAAAAAGGGCGAACGCAATTGGAATAATAGTTTTCGAGAAAAGTGTACCGAAAGTTGACTCTTTTTGCATTGTTTTTAGGTGACTTGGGTGTCCCCTTAATCCTGAGAGGGAGACGGTCGTTGAGATTGGCAAGTTCTTTGAGAAGGGAGATTTTTATATTTAATTATAACTGATATTGAAACCTATGGTATGTGATGGAGCTCATAGAACATTCATCTCACAACTGAAATTGACTCTTTCACATAATTTTAATTTAATTTATTTAATAACATAAGTTTCTAGGGCTAAGGAGCCCTCTAAGGATCAATACATAGTACATGGCTGAGTAGAAAGTTATATAATCCAAAAACTCAATCAATCATCCATTCATCGCTCAATTAACAATACTTTATGTAAACAAAAAAAAACTTTTTATAGAAAAGAAAAGAAAAAAATTTTTAAAAAAATATATTCATCGCTCAATTAACAATACTTTATGAATAAAAAAAAAACTTTTTATAGAAAAGAAAAGAATAAATTTAATATATATATATATATATATATATATATATATATATATATATATATCTATATTAATAAAACCAGACTTCTGTCTGTACATTGCTCCAATCTTGAAAATTCTTATATATTTTTTCTTCTTGAGACATGAGAATTCGAAAAATGTAAAAAAAAAAATGTCTGTCTGTCTATCTGTCTGTCTGTCTGTCTGTCCTTCTGTCTGTCTGTCTGTCTGTATGCAAAACTTTGTTCGCGCATCACTTGAAAACGGTTCAACCGATTGAAGTGAAACTTGGCAGTCTATTAGGTATTAACGTAACTTAAAATCATAGCCTTATCCGATTAAAAAATATTAACTTAAACGAAAGTTACGACATTTTTTCAAAAAATTCGAAAAATCAAAAAAATGAAAAATTTTTATTTTTTATAAAATGGATGAAAAACTATCCTTAACTAACTTTTTAGATAAATACAACCCATTTCTATACTAAAATTTCAAAAAAAGACGTATTTTGAAATTTTTTTCGATTTTTCTGATCAAATTTTTTCTACAAAAATGATGATTTTTGATTTTTAAACAAGCTTTTTATGGAAAGTTATTAAACTTTTTTTATTTAAAGACCAGTATTTAAAGCAAGAAATTTGCCTCATTTGACCAAAAAAATTGTTTCAATATTCAGTTTTTAAAATCAAGAAAGTTATACAGAAGTTAACAAAAAAATGTTCATATAAATTAAATGTATCACTGCTACTCAAAGGGTTAAATATTAATTAATTCTTGCATTAAGTTGGTATTGATATTTTCTAATTAATTAATTAATTTGTTTTCTTGGTAATTTTAATTTCAATTTTATTATAAAAATAGAAAAAATAGGAATTTTAAATATAAAATTTAAAAGTTTAAATATTTTTACCCATAAAAATTGAAAATATTAATATCTAATTTTTTTGATTTTACCTACTTATTACTTCTAAATAAGATGTTTTTTGTTTTTACAAATTATGATCCAAGATAATTTAGTAATACTGAAATAAAAATGTTTCATATTTTTTATCGAATTTAATTAACAAGAATTTTTTTTTAGTTTTACAAAGCTCCTGGAGAATAATCCCGAGTAGAAATTTTGACAGGGGCCTGGCCGGGTCCAGACCGGGGTGAAACAGGGAACCCGCCCAGCGCCATGACGAAAAGCCCGATTGGACTAGCTACCAGGCCGGGGCCCGGTCGGGTTCCCGGTTTCATGCGGGGTCAGGGCCCTGTTAGGGCAATTTCTGCACGGGATTTAAAAACTTGCCAAAAACAACCAATAGTGGTCACCTCCACGTGGTGCTTCTCGGAAAAAAGATAATAAATGGTTTTTTATAAGCTCCAAATGCGAAATTCTAAGACTGCAAAACGGGCCCGTCAGCACTGAAAAAATTACATTCTAATTTTAAGAAAAACTTCTTAAATATGCGCCAAGAATATTCCCCACTTAAATTAAGTAGGAAATATTCTTACAATACTAATTTTCTTCTTATTGTAAGAATATTTCCCACATAATCTAAGTGGGGAATATAAGAATATTAAGATTTTAATATTAAGATTTTCTTAAAATTAAAATGTAATTTTTTCAGTGAATGTCTGCAGAAAACTGGCAAAAACTACTGGACCTATACTGGCATTCAAAACGTCTCATTGCTGGTAACGGGACTTAGCACGGACCAATAGTGGCACATTATTATCAGACTATTAGGCTAAACTTTTCTATTTATGATGGAAAGTTGTAATTGAAAGTATTGGATAAAACTGAATTCTCGGATTTTTGGAAAATCCGTGACAAAAAAATAAAAATCACAACTTTCCTCGCCTCGAATCCTCTTGCAATTTTTTTAAATGGATTCTGATTATTAAGAGAAAAAAATGCTTGCGAGGCGAGGAAACAATAATTTAGTTGAATTTCCAGGAATTTCGGGAAATCCGTGATCCTTTTGTAATTTTTTCAAAAGGGTGTTAATATTAAAATAAGCAATTAGCTAAAGTAAAAATTTTCGTCGAATGAACGTTGGTATTTTCAGTTTCAGAATATTGGGACGTTGATCGGCTCAGTAATGGCACATTAATAGTAAAAATTTTGTATCTGCAATGATGGCAAAATATAATTGCCAATATTGGGACGTAGTTAATTAATAAAAAATGGAATAATTTATATTAGTTTTTGTATTTTGCCAATACTGGGAAAGTAATGGCAGTGAATATTGGGCCGTTAACGTCTGCCGACGTCAAACCGAAATTAACACCACAAGAGTAGTCCCAATAATATCGACCAAGACTAGGTGACAACTTTGCCAGTACTGGGCCGTTATTAAGCCATGATGGTTTTTACATTTGGGCGATTTTAAAAATTGTAAACATTATCATTTTTCTTTCCTTAAAATTTCGTTTTCTTCTTCATTAATTAATATTAATAATCATCAAGAAAATTATTTTCAATGTAGTTGGTTAAATACCAATCAATACTCAATATGGAAAACTATAAAAATACTAAGAAACACGTCGAAGACGGGTATCGCAGTTATTAATATATAACTAGGAATAACAATAACTAATAACCCGTCGAAGACGGGTATCGCAGCTAGTATATATATATATCTATATTAATAAAACCAGACTTCTGTCTGTACATTGCTCCAATCTTGAAAATTCTTATATATTTTTTCTTCTTGAGACATGAGAATTCGAAAAATGTAAAAAAAAAAATGTCTGTCTGTCTGTCTATCTGTCTGTCTGTCTGTCTGTCCTTCTGTCTGTCTGTCTGTCTGTATGCAAAACTTTGTTCGCGCATCAATTGAAAACGGTTTAACCGAATAATGCGAAACTTGGCAGTCTATTAGGTATTAATGTAACTTAAAATCATAGCCTTATCCGATTAAAAAATATTAACTTGAACGAAAGTTATGACATTTTTTCAAAAAATTCGAAAAATCAAAAAAATTCAAATATTTTATTTTTTGGAAAATGAATGCAAAACTATCCTTAGCTAACTTTTTCAGATAAATACAACCCATTTCTACAATAAAATTATTAAAAAAGACGTATTTTGAAATTTTTTTTCGTTTTTTTAGATCAACTTTTTTCTAAAAAAAATAGTGATTTTTAATCTTTGAGCAAGCTTTTCAGGAAAAGTTATTAAAGTTTTTTATTTAAAGATCAGTATGTAAAGTAAGAAATTTGCTACATTAGACAAAAATAATGAAGCTAAATGCCATAAAAGAGAAGAAAAAATGTTGAATTATAAGAAATTCGGTTTTTCCAAATTTTCATAATTTTTAATAATTTTTGATTTTGTACTAAAGGGTGGAAAGAATTAAATAAGTAGAGTAATTTTGAAGAGCATAAAAATAATGAAGCTAAATGCCATAAAAAAAGAAGGAAAAATGTTGAATTTTAAGAAATTCGGTTTTTTGAATTTTTTGCTAATTTTCCATAATTTTAGATTTTTTACCAAAGGGTGGAGACTATTAAATAAGTAAAGTATTTTTAAAGAGCACAAAAATACTAAAGCTAAATGCCATAAAAAAGAAGGAAAAATGTTGAATTTTAAGAAATTCGGTTTTTTGAATTTTTTGCTAATTTTCCATAATTTTAGATTTTTTACCAAAGGGTGGAGACTATTAAATAAGTAAAGTATTTTTGAAGAGCACAAAAATACTAAAGCTAAATGCCATAAAAAAGAAGGAAAAATGTTGAATTTTAAGAAATTCGGTTTTTTGAATTTTGGCTAATTTTCCATAATTCTAGATTTTTTACCAAAGGGTGGAGATAACAAATTAGGTAAAGTATTTTTGAAGAGCACAAAAATAATGAAGCTAAATGCCATAAAAAAGAAGGAAAAATGTTGAATTTTAAGAAATTCAGTTTTTTGAATTTTGGCTAATTTTCCATAATTTTAGATTTTTTACCAAAGGGTGAAGACTATTAAATAAGTAAAGTATTTTTGAAGAGCACAAAAATACTAAAGCTAAATGCCATAAAAAAGAAGGAAAAATGTTGAATTTTAAGAAATTCGGTTTTTTGAATTTTGGCTAATTTTCCATAATTCTAGATTTTTTACCAAAGGGTGGAGATAACAAATTAGGTAAAGTATTTTTGAAGAGCACAAAAATAATGAAGCTAAATGCCATAAAAAAGAAGGAAAAATGTTGAATTTTAAGAAATTCGGTTTTTTGAATTTTGGCTAATTTTCCATAATTTTAGATTTTTTACCAAAGGGTGGAGACTATTAAATAAGGAAAGTATTTTTGAAGAGCACAAAAATACTAAAGCTAAATGCCATAAAAAAGAAGGAAAAATGTTGAATTTTAAGAAATTCAGTTTTTTGAATTTTTTGCTAATTTTCCATAATTTTAGATTTTTTACCAAAGGGTGGAGACTATTGAATAAGTAAAGTATTTTTGAAGAGCACAAAAATACTAAAGCTAAATGCCATAAAAAAGAAGGAAAAATGTTGAATTTTAAGAAATTCGGTTTTTTGAATTTTGGCTAATTTTCCATAATTCTAGATTTTTTACCAAAGGGTGGAGATAACAAATTAGGTAAAGTATTTTTGAAGAGCACAAAAATAATGAAGCTAAATGCCATAAAAAAGAAGGAAAAATGTTGAATTTTAAGAAATTCAGTTTTTTGAATTTTGGCTAATTTTCCATAATTTTAGATTTTTTACCAAAGGGTGAAGACTATTAAATAAGTAAAGTATTTTTGAAGAGCACAAAAATACTAAAGCTAAATGCCATAAAAAAGAAGGAAAAATGTTGAATTTTAAGAAATTCGGTTTTTTGAATTTTGGCTAATTTTCCATAATTCTAGATTTTTTACCAAAGGGTGGAGATAACAAATTAGGTAAAGTATTTTTGAAGAGCACAAAAATAATGAAGCTAAATGCCATAAAAAAGAAGGAAAAATGTTGAATTTTAAGAAATTCGGTTTTTTGAATTTTGGCTAATTTTCCATAATTTTAGATTTTTTACCAAAGGGTGGAGACTATTAAATAAGGAAAGTATTTTTGAAGAGCACAAAAATACTAAAGCTAAATGCCATAAAAAAGAAGGAAAAATGTTGAATTTTAAGAAATTCGGTTTTTTGAATTTTTTGCTAATTTTCCATAATTTTAGATTTTTTACCAAAGGGTGGAGACTATTGAATAAGTAAAGTATTTTTAAAGAGCACAAAAATACTAAAGCTAAATGCCATAAAAAAGAAGGAAAAATGTTGAATTTTAAGAAATTCGGTTTTTTGAATTTTGGCTAATTTTCCATAATTTTAGATTTTTTACCAAAGGGTGGAGACTATTAAATAAGTAAAATATTTTTGAAGAGCACAAAAATACTAAAGCTAAATGCCATAAAAAAGAAGGAAAAATGTTGAATTTTAAGAAATTCGGTTTTTTGAATTTTTTGCTAATTTTCCATAATTTTAGATTTTTTACCAAAGGGTGGAGACTATTAAATAAGTAAAGTATTTTTGAAGAGCACAAAAATACTAAAGCTAAATGCCATAAAAAAAAAGGAAAAATGTTGAATTTTAAGAAATTCGGTTTTTTGAATTTTGGCTAATTTTCCATAATTTTAGATTTTTTACCAAAGGGTGGAGACTATTAAATGAGTAAAGTATTTTTGAAGAGCACAAAAATAATGAAGCTAAATGCCATAAAAAAGAAGGAAAAATTTTGAATTTTAAGAAATTCGGTTTTTTGAATTTTGGCTAATTTTCCATAATTTTAGATTTTTTACCAAAGGGTGGAGACTATTGAATAAGTAAAGTATTTTTAAAGAGCACAAAAATACTAAAGCTAAATGCCATAAAAAAGAAGGAAAAATGTTGAATTTTAAGAAATTCGGTTTTTTGAATTTTGGCTAATTTTCCATAATTTTAGATTTTTTACCAAAGGGTGGAGAATATTAAATAAGTAAAGTATTTTTAAAGAGCACAAAAATACTAAAGCTAAATGCCATAAAAAGAAGGAAAAATGTTGAATTTTAAGAAATTCGGTTTTTTGAATTTTGGCTAATTTTCCATAATTTTAGATTTTTTACCAAAGGGTGGAGACTATTAAATAAGTAAAGTATTTTTGAAGAGCACAAAAATACTAAAGCTAAATGCCATAAAAAAGAAGGAAAAATATTGAATTTTAAGAAATTCGGTTTTTTGAATTTTTTGCTAATTTTCCATAATTTTAGATTTTTTACCAAAGGGTGGAGACTATTGAATAAGTAAAGTATTTTTAAAGAGCACAAAAATACTAAAGCTAAATGCCATAAAAAAGAAGGAAAAATGTTGAATTTTAAGAAATTCAGTTTTTTGAATTTTTTGCTAATTTTCCATAATTTTAGATTTTTTACCAAAGGGTGGAGACTATTAAATAAGTAAAGTATTTTTAAAGAGCACAAAAATACTAAAGCTAAATGCCATAAAAAAGAAGGAAAAATGTTGAATTTTAAGAAATTCAGTTTTTTGAATTTTTGCTAATTTTCCATAATTTTAGATTTTTTACCAAAGGGTGGAGACTATTAAATAAGTAAACTATTTTTGAAGAGCACAAAAATACTAAAGCTAAATGCCATAAAAAAGAAGGAAAAATGTTGAATTTTAAGAAATTCGGTTTTTTGAATTTTTTCTAATTTTTCATAATTTTAGATTTTTTACTAAAGGGTGGAGATAACAAATTAGGTGAAGTATTTTTGAAGAGCACAAAAATAATGAAGCTTAATGATATAAAAGAGAAGAAAAAAATGTTAAATATTAAGAAATTCGGCTTTTCGAATTTTTGATAATTTTTGATTTTTTGCAAAAAGGTTGGAGACTATTTAAATAGTAATATTTTACTACCGAAATAGCTAATGGTAACTAATTATTAATTTTCCGGTCAAATTAAATTCCCGGTTTTTTTCTGATTTTTCAGATTGGTAGGAAAATTATTAAATATATTGGTAGAAACTAAAACCCGTCGAAGACGGGTACGACAGCTAGTATATATATATTACCAATAAGTTACATCTAATATATTACTATTATTATTAAATAACAATTTGAAAAATATCTTCTTAAATATTAATTGTGTTGGTACATTTCTAACTTCAATGGATAATTTATTCCACAACCTAGCACTTCTAACAATGAACGATGCTTGCATTTTACTAGTTCTATGTGCAGGCACTTTTAAAATTGACTTTCTCTCACGCAACCTATTATATGTTGACTCTTCTAAGTTTTTAAAGTTAAAAAACTCATACAAATAAGATGGTGTTTTACTTTTAAATATTGAATAAAGTAAATTTCCAGTAAACAGTTGTCTTCTGGCCGCGTCATTCAATAAACCCGCCTTTACTCTATATTGAGTAATATGCTCACTCTTCCGCAGATCAAAAATAAAACGTATACATGCATTTAGGGCTCTTTCGAGTCTAGTATTCAAATCATCTGAAATTCCGTTATATACAGGGCAGCAATAATCAAAGATAGGAAGAATTAATGATTTAACCAATAACGTTCTTGTCGCAATTTCTTTAAATGTGACTGGAACCCCACTTACTAATAGAGGCGGTAGTGATGATAAATCCTGCACCGAAATACCTCTATTTGCTGTAACTATCATAGCCTGAGTCTTATCTGGGTTAAGAGCAAGTCCATTATCAATTCCCCATTTAACAACATAATTAATATCAATTTGAACCTTTTGAATAAGTTCAGGGAGCAATGACAATGGACCTGATAGGTAAATTTTAAAATCATCAGCATATTTATGGTATTTACAAAACTTAAGGTCAACACCGAGATCCGCGATAAATAAATTAAAGAGTAAGGATGACAATGAAGCTCCCTGAGGTACACCACATTCAAGTTTATCCCAATCGGAAAAATCTCCATTCCCATCCACAACTCTCTGTAGTCTATCATCCAGATAAGACTCAAACCAGTTGCAAACCGATCTAGACATGTCATGAGAAAAAAGCTTTTTTATCAATAACCTATGATTCACTGAAGGGAAAGCCTTAGAGAAATCAAAGAAAACAGCAACTGTGACCAACTTCATGTCCAAAGCGAGCTCAAGTTCTGTTGTAAATTTTAGTAGTGCAGTACAAGTACTATGCTTAGAACGAAAGCCAGATTGTAAAGGATCAAATAAACCAGTCACATTTAAAAAACTATTAATCTGGGTGCGTACTATTTTTTCAAGCGGCTTTGCGAGAGAACACACTATTGAGATCGGACGGAAATCAGATGGCTTTTTAGGATTGGAAATCTTAGGAATAGAGTGCACAGTACTCATCTTCTATATTTCTGGAAAAGTTCCTGTTTGCAAGGAATAGTTGTATATATGTAAAACGTGATGAAAAATAACAGGAAGTGCCAATTTAATCATCTTCATAGATATATAATCATGCCCCATAGCATTAGTTGTAATGCAATCTATGCTTTTAAATAATGTAACATGATCAATATCCGAAAAGAAAAATTTATTTTCATCAAAGATTTCATTATTGACCGGCAAACCATCAGAGGTAGAGGGAATCGAGATAGGAGATTGCGAAAAAACATTTAAGAATTCACGTGCTTGAAAGCTATTATCAGTTACTTTTTTTTATTTGATATGAGATTCAGTTCTCTTAAGATGTGCCAAATATTTTCAGATTTGACATTGTTCTTAATAGTATTGTAATTATATTTATTGTGCGCATCTCTGATTTTAGTTTTAACTAAGTTACGAATTTTTCTAAAATTAATTTGATCACTATTTTTTTTGTTCTCTTAAACAGTTGACGCAATTTATTTATTTCCCTAATTAATTGTCGTATTTCGTGATTCATCCAAGGCATGAATTTCCCTCTCACTCTCGGCGGACGACATGGGGCAAACACATCGAATGCTGAAGTCAAAAATGAAGTCAACATCCGTACCTTAACATTAATGTCTTGTTCAATATATATTGCCGTCCAGTCATAATCAGCCAAGTGTGCAAGAAATTCATCCTTGGGAATGCTATTTATATTTCGAATAAATTTAAATTGATGCGAATATGAATCCGAAACTTCCATGTCAAATTTAATACTTATTAAATCATGACTAGATAAGAAAGGTACCGGATGTTAATCATGAGAGATAACCCTATCAATATCACTAACAAAAATTGCATCAGTTCTTGTGCTAGAGTTGATCAAATGGTCAGTCGAGCTGTGTGGCACAATAAACAATCCCGATGAATATACCATAGAGGTTAGGTAATTAGTTAAAGGTGAAGAAATATTCAAATCACAATTAAAGTCTCCTAATATTATTACATTATTAAAATTCTGAATCAAAGAACATATTTGGTTCTCCAGTTCACATCCGAAGGATGCATTCGGTGGCTTATATACCACTCCTATTAATGCATCGTCAAGCTGTGACTGTAATTTTATAAAAAGAAACTCGGCTGTAGGATGTGATCCCTCAATACTCGCACTCACCATAGAACATTTTAAACTCTTTTTCACGAATAAACAAACTCCTCCACCTCTGCGCATCTCCCTGTCTCTGCGAAAAAGAAAATAATTATTTAGTCCAACTAAGTCAGGCATTACGTATGGCGTTAGCCATGTTTCTGATACCGCTATGACGTCATGTTCAACTCTATTGAAAAAATCCCTAAACTCAAGTATATGTGCACGTAAAGACTAAGCATTAACATGGCAAATATTCAAAGGCTCCATTTTATCTTACATAAATAAACAAGTTGTTCATTTCATGATCATTAAGCTTCCTCAATATAATATATACCAATTGTTTAATTTTTTATTTTAGAATAATTATTTTAAAGTGTTATGATAAAATGTCAAAAAATACAAAATTTTAATTTTTTGTGAAAAATTAAAATATTTATTAATTCTATAAATTTTGATAAAATATATACTTTATATACATGAATCGATTCGTTTTTATGTCAGGAATGCAAATTTTGACAACAATTAATAAAAATTTTAATATAGAAAAAAGTTATTTCAAAAAATCCAAAAATTAATTTTTTCAAAAATTAAAAAATTGTTGAAAAAATTTTTTTTTTAGATATTTTTGAAAATCCTTCTGTCTGATTTTTAATATTCATGACCGTAATACACCTACAAAATTTTATCAAAATCCATCAAGACGTGTAAGAGAAAATTTGTCCACAAGAATCGGTGACATACACACACACACATACATCCGGACATTTGTTCCTCTCGACGAATTATATATACTACACTTGAAAATTTGTAAAAATAATTGACTCAAAAAAATTCGGAAATCGACATCACTATAAGGCTTCCTTTATGAGGAAGCAACAATCAAGTAAAGCCAAAGAAGTAGGGAGAGAAAGTCCATTTTTACAATATAAAAATGCCGTGTTTCAACTATAAACAATAAAACTCTGCAAATAAATTGAAGTAAACAAACACAACGAAAAATAATAGATATTAAAAATTGAAGCAATTGCTTTGCAATGATCATATATTTATGAATAACAACCAATAAATAATGTTCATTAATAAAGAAACAAAAATGTATAACATTAACAAGAAGTACCAATTTTTCATTAAAAAGTGAAGTAGATGATAAACTTACACGTATAAGATGTTTGACAATCAAACCATAAACAAAGATATAATCCAAACGTCAAAAAGCTCCTAAAAGAAAGATAACATAAAAATCCAAAAACAATTGAAAGTTGCCATAACGATGATTGCTACTTGAATTTGTCCAAATCTTGTAGACTGGATAGTTGCAATCTCAGTGCTCCATCTTCCCGACGACAAAAAATCCTTCCTCCAGCTATCCATAAGTATTTAATTTTGCCATTGTTCCTGAGGTTCAAAGCTGCTGAATAAATTCTGCGATTCAACATAGAAAGTGGTTCACGGATGAAAATGAGGTGCTTATTGTCATTAAACCAGCCAATATTATTTGTAGAGAAACTAGCATTGTGCTTCCTTTTATTAATAATTTCATCCCTTAAGTTTTGCCTAAATAACTTGACCATTATAACAGGAGGAAATAGAGAGTTAACATCCCCTCTACCCAAACGGAAAGTGTTTGATATGTCCTTTTCATCCATTTTAACATCCAATGCTTTAGCAATATCACAGACAACACTAGCCAAACTCATTTTCACTTACTGGTAGTCCATGAATCTCCAACGACGTTTGAAGAGATGTCTGTTCTTGTAAGTTAAGTTTACGCTCAAGTAAAGCAATCTTATTCTTGAGTGCTTCGTTATCCAATTTTGCAAGTTGTAGTGCTCCTTTTTGATCTTCGACAATTAATTCTAGAGAATCGATTTTACCCTTATTATTATCGATGTCCTCGATTTAAGTAATATTCCATACTAAAAATTTTCATGTGAGTACAAAAAAATTATAAATAATTTTGAAAGTTTTATGCTTTTGGTTTTTTCTTAAAAAAAGAATACGAAAATTTTCTACAAAAATTGTGATTATAAAATAGGAATTATGCAAATATTTTTCTTCAACAATTTTTAACAAAACTTTTTTTTATTCAAAGGAAATGTAATAAATTTGTATCAACTCTATATGTTAATTACCATTGTTGTTACAAAATTTTTATTTGTTTTTTAAAATGGAAACAATTAATAATAATTTTTTTTAGTAAAATAATAATTAATTAAATAAATTCAATAAATATTTTTTTCAAGTAATTAAAATTTTTTTTAAAATTTATTATAAAATAATTATAATATAATCTATAAACCAAAAGCATAAAACTTTCAAAATTATTTATTATTTTTTTGTACTCACATAAAAATTTTTAGTATGAAATATTACTTAAATTCACCATAAATATTTCTTTATATTTATTTATTTCTATTAAAAATTTATTATTGAATCTCAACCCTGAAGAATGCAGAGAGCTATTACTGAATTAGGTCCAGTCAGAACCCGCAGGTCTGACGGGTGCACCAAAAGCGCAGTGCCGGATTAAGGGGAGGGCAAGAGGGGCCATTGCCCTGGGCCTCACTTTTTAGGGGGCCTCCAAATTGTTAAAAAAAATAAACACAGAATATACAAATATGTAATTTTTATAAAAAGACTTGATGAAATCTCAGATGTATACTTTTATTGTTAATTTTTAAAAATGGATACTTTTTAAAATTTTGAATTTTGCTCTACTGATATGCATAAAATGTGTGCTCTCAAGTTTGATGTTTAATGTGTATTCGGATAATTATAACGTCAATTATCCTAAATGTTTTTATTGCATTTAGGATTTTCTTGTTCTGTCAGAGGATTTAGGGAAGCATCAGAAAACACAGTATTATTATTGGAACACGAATTATCTCTTTATTATAAAACAAATTAAATTAGCGATAAATATACACGACATAGCGCGAAGGCTTCTCTAAGAGAACTGAGGCAAAGGGGGTACAACAAAGACGCCACCTATACTTCGGTTTATGATATAAACGATATATCGATAAAGCACTTAATCGATGAACAATAATTCAAATATTTCTTACATGTTCATTACAAACTTGAAAAACTATCTAAAATGGACATGTTTGCCCTTCATTTCAAATGTGATATAATTTTAATATCTTCGTTACATATATTTTAAAAAATTTCATCTACTTTCTAAATCTGAATAAGTGCAATTCTACTGAAGATGAGTGAAATTTTAGTAAGAATCACTGACTTTATTCTCGCGAATAGAATTAGTTAATTTTCAAGGGGAAGTCTACTGTGACAAGGGAAAAAACAGGCCGATTTTTCAGATTTTTTTTTCTAACAAAATATGACTGGTACATAAAATTAAATTAAACCGTCATCTTTATTATATATTCAAGCATGTGTAAAAAAAATTTAAGTCGAAATTTTAAAAATTGCCGTCGTGGTACTCCTTCAAGCACGAGCCCGTCTTTTTTTAGGTGCCCAAATGATGCACATGAATTCACACGTCTGGGTGATCTAAAACAAAAAAACAAAATATGGTTGTCATCTACATATTACTGACTCATTTGTACACCATTTGGTGTACTTTAGTATAATAAAGATGACGGTTTAATTTAATTTAATGTACCAGTCATATTTTGTTAGAAAAAAAAATCCGAAAAATCGGCCTGTTTTTTTCCCTTGTCACAGTAGACTTCCCCCTTAATTGCCCAATCAGTAAAAATTGATAAAATTTCAATTCAATGTTTAAAAATAAAATTATAATAATATATTGTGTTTTAATTAATGAGGCAATATAAAATCTTTACAAAACGTAAATATATATTTTAGTTAATTGAAGTGGCATAGGGCCTCAAAAATTATTATGCCCTAGGCCTCAATTGGCCTTAATCCGGCACTTCAAAAGCGCGTGCCGCGCGCGCAACGTCTACATTGTTATTAAATTTCTTTTAAACTATTTTCTGTACCACTCTAAAAATTTCATGGCTCATTGGAAAAACCTCAGCTTTCCGATGAAATTATTTTTTAAAAAAATACCCAAAGCAGTCAAAAATCAAAAATGAAAACTAATTTTGAAAAAAAAGAAGTTAAAATTTTTTTTTGGAAATTTTATTGAAAGTATCAGAAAGTACATGAAAAATGCTTTAAAATCCGTTATTTACCAATTAAAATCCATAAAGTTTTATCCAACTTATAGCGATTTCAAAATGTCAATGTTCTCTAAAATGTGAAAGTTTCCCCCCCCCCCTACTTTCTACAATTTTTTTTCAAATATTTTAATATTTTGGGAATTTGTTACTCTTATATGGGTAGTTCTACAAACGAAGGAAGAAAATGAAGAAATTTTTGGCACAACATTTTTTTTACGTTCAGGTTTTAAAAAGTATGTTAGATTGAAGTTAAAAGTATTATCAAAGTTATCTAAAAGTGGCCAGTCAAAAAAATAAAATTTTAAATGTGCACATGTGTATTCTGTCAGAAAGTGCCAGGAAACTGAGAACCAGGAAACTGAGAATTTGGTCATTTTTCGTCTAAAAAATTGAAAAACAAGGCTTAATAACAAAATTCGGAATACTGCTCAACAGGGAATAAGGTTCTACGACACCTAGAACAACAAAAGTATAAAAACATAAAATATTTTTTTTAAATGCGTGCCAGGAAACTGAGAATTTGTCTGACCAAACGCCCATTTCGATCACAAAGTACAAAATTTTAGTTAATTGAACTGCAAGTTAAGTAAAATGCAAGTGATATCATATTTAGCGAGGGGCTGTTCACTCTCGAATCCAAGATTCGTAAGGGAACGATTATTTACGAATACAAAGAAATCCGTGGAGAATCCGCCCGAATTTTAAGAAATCATAAGGATTCGCTTTTTACGAATCCAAGCGATTTCATGTGAATCCAAGATTCAGAGAATTCGTCACCTACGATTTCAGTCGATTCCATATGAATCCATGCAAATAATAATAAATTTTCAAATTATTGTTGAATTGGATTCTGAGTGATCAGCCCCTCGATATTTAGTTAACCTTTACTAAGCACTGTGAAAAATATTGAATTAATCGGAATAAAAATTCTGAATAATTTTAACGTTTTTTATGATGCCAGGAAACTGAGAATTAATTCGAGGGACAAAATTTAAGATAATATTTTTTTAATAAAATATCAAGTATTGTAACAAGTATTTAAATCTTTGTGAAGTACAACTATTTGGAATTATTATCCAAGTGTAAATTTGTATTTAATCGCTTAAAAATAATATTTATATAATTTATTAACTTTCATTTTCACATTGGGACATGCCAGGAAACTGAGAATTTAGCACTTGAATGCTTATTTTTTGCAAAAAAATTTTTTTGAAACCGGGTAACGTTTTGAGGCATAATAGTAATCATTAAGCACTACAGTACCCATTAAAAATAATTTTTTTTTTTTTAAATTAATGTAAAAAACAACCTTGGACAACATATATTCCCTCGTTTGTAACACTACCCATATAGGATAACAAATTACCGAAATACCAAATCAATCCCACAACTTTTTTTTAAGGTGGTCCACTTCAGAAATTTTCCCCCATATGTTCTCGTAGTAGTTTTCGCGTAGGATGGAATGGTGCTATTAGTTTTTTATAAAAATGAATTTTTCTTAATTTGTTTATAACAAATTGTTTAAACAATTTTTTTAAACAAAATTTTTAACGTCAAAAATTATTGTTAGACCCCATGCCAGGATCCCAATAGTTACTTTTTTGATATCTGCGTTCCTGTGCCCATGGGCATTAATGAGTTAAAATCGGTTGAGCCGTTTTCGAGAAAAATCAAGTTTTTGATTTTGCTTCCCCCCTCCGTAACTCCTGTAAAAATGCTTTTGTTTCAAAAAGTATTTGGTGGGAATTTTCATCTCATTAGTACCAACTTTTAGTAAAAATAATTTTAACTTTTTTGGAGCAAAGGCATATTTTCCATCCTTATTCCGCTATACCCTTTGGTGTTATATCTAATCCGAATATTAGTAAATACTAATATTCTGAATATTATGAATATAATATATTAATAATAATATTAATATTGTGAAGAACACGTATTTCTTATGCTTAAAAATAATATTAGAAATCTTAAATTTTATGACATGGAACATATATTGTTCTATAAACCTATCAGCTTATTTGAATAATTTCAAATGTAATATATTATTTGAATGAACAATATTAAAAATTTTAGTCGTATATTTATATAATTCGTATTTTTGTAATAACTCGATGTAATAAGAATTTATAATGTTTCACAATTTAGAGTGGAAATTATTCTCAAAATATATTTTTTTTTCTGTATGAACTATACATTGAGAAGCATCAAAAAGTAGTTAGACATTTTTAAAACACAATATGAATTTTATATTTTTTTTGTTTTTGTTTTAATCAAATTGTCTCAACATCTCACAATATAAACATTCTTTTTCCATTTTTTAATAAAAAAACATGTTTTATTACAACTCTTTATAGGTAAGGTTTTCAGGTGTCAAAAGATAATGATATATTTATTATAAGCTTAGTCCATAAATTACGTAAGGTCATTTGGGTGGGGGGGTGGGTGGACAATTTTTCTATTTTAACTTACATGGGTGGGTACCTGGTTAAACGAATTTCTTACGTAAGATATATTTTCTTACACTACTCCATAAATTTCGGAAATTCTCAAGCTATGATAGGGTCGTTCCAGAATGAGCCAAAACGCAACGAAGACGCGACGCGTCCCAATGCCAAAGATGTTAATATTAAGCTAAAGGACCCCGCACAAAAAGTACAGAATTTGGTTCCCGGTCAAATTTGTTTTGGATTTTAGATTTATGTTTGAGTTAAAGTAATTTGAAACAAAAATAAAAAATAAATATTAACAAATTTGACCGGGAACAAACTTATGTACTTTTTGTGCGTCGTTCTTTCTGCATTAATATTTATTATTTTGACCAAAGGAAAATATGTTTAATAAATTTTATATAAATTAAGTATATTCTAAGAAATACAGAACTATACACTACCGTCGGGAATTATCGGTACGGCTGCACGCGCAGGGCCCAAAAACATACCAATCTTCAAATCACGATTTCTTTATGAATACAAATGTCAGAAAATTAACAAATATACCATTCGAAAGATTATTAAATTCTACGATTAATGATATGGGTAAGACTCCGTCAGAAAAAAAGCGATTTGCAAGTGGTCTTCCGATTTCTTCGAAACCTTGGGAAATAGAAGTCTTATATGAATTAAATTTAACCCTAAAAGGATTTTGAGAAATTTTCAAAATGGCGGCCGCTACGCCATATTGAAAATGAGTGTTGCGTTTTTTTCAAAAATTAATAACTATGAAACTTTTTGATCGATTTTAATAAAATTTACAGGCGATATAGTTATAAATACGTAGTTTAATTTGATATTATGAACAAAAAAAAATTTCCAAAATTTGTCAAAAAAAAAGGTCAAAAAAATTTTTTGAATTAATTTTTAGTTCAGTTAGCCTAATTTTTGAATTTTCTAATAAGTAAATATCGATTCCTTGTAATTTCACCTTTCATTTCATAAAAAAAAATTTATGGAGACTCTAATAGTTCTCGAGATATTGCGACTTTAGTGGGAGCGCGTACCGCGGAATTAAACTTCGTAGCGAGGCGGAATATGAAGCTAGCGTACAAACGTGCACAATAGGGTGTCCGTAACAATGCGACTTTCGAATTTTGTTTACGCCACCCCCCAGTTTAGTTCTAATAAAATAAAAAAAAATTTCCCAAAATTTGAAGCCGATTGATTAATATTAACACGTGCCAGAGATCCATCGAAATTTCCCATTAAAAATACATAGGAAAAATGCACTTTTTAAAAAAAAATTCATAACTTTTTTAATTTTCATGCAAAAAATTCTCCAGGTCACATTTGCCTTCATTTTTAGCTGCACTATAAGATAGCACTTTGCCAAAAATTTAATTTTGAAAAATTTTTAAAATGGCGGATGATTAAAGGTGGGTCATAAAAATGCACTACAATATATCCAAGGTTTTAACACATAAGTGTTGTCAAAAATTCAAAAAAATTTCTTACTCGGGGCTATTTTCGATCGTTTATCATGAATCTGATATTAGAAATTAATTTTCAAAATTTTGGATCCAATATGGCAGGTTCCAAATTTTAATTTTCTACATTTTCGAAGTAAATATTCTAAAACAACGTCAAGGGCGATATTTGGAAGCGCTATTTACAAATCTAATGTTAAAAATTTATTTTTTAAATTACCGAATCTAATATGGCATGGCGGATTCAAAATTTTTTTTTAAATATTCCTTTAATAATCAATTTTTAAGAGCAGAGGTATAAAAAGTTAAATTTCTATAAAAGAGTTTCTAAAACATCCCAATAATTATTTTTTGTAAATATTAATCTATAAATTAATATTTAGACTATTTACTTAAAAATGTAGAAAATCATAATTTTGAATCCGTCATAGTGGATCGAATAATTTGAAAAATAAAATTTTAACATTAGATTCGTACACTCAGAAAAAAATTTGTTCGAATCAACCAAATAAATGCATTGCTATACAGTCAACCAAACGTTTGTTTGATTCAACCAAAAAATTTCTTCCAATACGTTTATTTGTATTAACCAAATGCTTATTACACTTAACCAAAAAATTTTATTTAATATTTAACTAAAAAATTTGTTTATTTCAAGAGAAAAGATTTGTTTGATTCAAATAAATAGTTTTAGTAAACATATTTGGTTCATTTAAATAAATATTTTTGTTTACTTAATTTTGTTATTTATTTTCCTCTAATAATATTTGAATTTCCTAATTTAATATTTTCTAGTACGTATTATTGGTTAATTTATAATTTATTATATAATTATTGATATTTTAAAATTATACATATAATAAATTATAAATTAACCAATAATATGTATACTAGAAAATATTAAATTAGGAAACTCAAACATTATTAGAGGAAAATAAATAACAATTAAGTAAAATATTATATATGTATTTCTTCATATAAACAAAATTACTTAATTATAAAAAACATTTGAAATATTACATTAAACATATTGCCGTGTGGAAAATACGACGAGGCATTGGGGAGGCCCTAGCCAATCTCCCTTAAGAATCAAAAGGCACTGGCGAGTTAGGAGACCGTATACTGGCGAGTATCTAGCAAGGCTGTAATGCTGTTTCTGGAGAATGCCTTTAACAGGGTCAACTGCCCAGTGCCTTGTATATTTCTGGCCATTGCCTTGTTTGTTTCTGGCCAATGCCTCGTCTTTTCCTAGCTAGTACCTTGTATTTTTCTGTCCAATGCCTTATTATTTTCTGACAATGCCTTGCTTTTTTCTTGTAATTGCCTTTATTGTTTATCGTAAATGCCTTTATATTAAAAAATATTATTTCAGTTTAAAAAATTCAATTAAAATGTAATATTAATACCCTATTTATATTTTGCAATTAATAAGACTAAAATTTTTTATACAAACAAAATTATTTCAATATAAATTGAAATGTACTAAATAAATTACAAAAAAAATTTAAGTTAAATCCAGATCATTGGAATTATTTATTTTTTTCATTTATTGTTTTGAAGCTGGAAGAACTACACACTCACACACAGTATTACATTTTATTTTATATGTAAATCGTAGTTTAACTTTCTTAAACCTATTCCTATATCGAGAAAGTTTCTAACGCAAGGATTCGAACACCTAACTATATATCGCAAACGCTGGATTTGATGACGTAGGGGACGCAAGGGAAACGCTTTAAACCGCTCGACCATTTCGGAGGTCGGAGAGTCATCGCTTAGAGAAATATTACATTCAAAAAGCAGAGGAAATGCTCTCTATCTCTCTCTCACTTATTGCAATCGAAATATGTACGTTAGAAAAATTCGAAAGATACCTAGAACCCCTGCTGTTCGAGTTTGCTTTTTCTCGCTCATTATATGTTTGGGGAATTCCCATAAGTTGTTTTTACAGGGTTTTTTTACTTTCCTCCATTTATTTTGAAAGCATAATTATTTGTACACAGTAATAATTATAAAACTTACAACAAATACAGGGATTTGTTTCTAAGGAAAATTTTTCAAGTACTTAGTTGAACCATTATAAAACCCAATTCAGTTGAATAGATATAATAGGTAACCAGCTACACTGTAAGTAGTTATGATAACAATTTTAAAACTCTTATAGAAGGACATAATACGCTTCGTACAATAGAAACTTGTGGACATACAAAAAAATTTTTTTCGGTTAAAATCTGAACTGGAATTTTAATTTGGCCTGATGTAGCCTGCACGTAAAATCTATTTCTTTAAAGTTTAGAGCAATAAATAAAAATTAAATTCTGAAAAGTGGGAGTAAAAATACCTGCCCAAGCATGAGCCAGGGTTCAGCCTGATTACTTACTCAGTGTCATTTTTGAGATAGTCAGTAACGGTTTGTTCATTTTACATCTTTATTAAACAAATTGTGTTTTTTTTGTTTATCTAGTGAAAGTGATTATTTGTAAATTGTGTACTTAAAAATATATAGCAATATTTAACCAGAAATGAACAAAACAGAACCGTGTAAAAATTCGCACTGACACATACCTAACCTACAAGCTGAGTCTCAAATATCATGAGTCATGAGTCGACAGAAACGCCATTGCGCATCATTGACGGGTACTATTAAACAAGGCGTTTAAAAGCATTTCTCGTGAGTGCCTTAACTGCGACTATAACGAGAAAATTTAAATGTCATTCACCAGTAATATTGTCCAAAGCACTAAATAAGCCTTGGATAAAAAGTTCTGTACGAAATTCACGAATAATACTATGTCGAAAACCCTTTTTAATTCATTCTCCAGGAATTCTATATTAGCAAAAGTCCTTTTTAAGGCTTTCGCCAAGAATTCTAAATGGCATTCAGGAGTGATGCTGGTGAAAGCCTTTTTTAAGGCTTTCGCCATTATTTCTCTATGGCATATACAAGTGATTCTGGTGATAGCCCTTTTAAAGGCTTTCGTCAGAAATTCTATTTGGCATTCACGAGTGATTCTGACGAAATCCTTATTTAAGGTTAAGGCCAGAAATTCTATATGGCATTCACGAGGGATTCTTGAAAAAGCCTTACTTAAGGTTGAGGCCAGAATTTCTGTAAGGCATACACAAGGGATTCTGGGAAAAGCCCTATATAAGGCTAAGGACAGAATTTCTGTAAGGCATACACGAGGGATTCTGGGAAAAGCCCTATTTAAGGCTAAGGACAGAATTTCTGTAAGGCATTTACGAGTAATGCTGGTTAAAACCTTATTTAGGGCTACAACTAGATATTCTGGGGAATGCCTTACATTTTAAAAAGGCGTTTGCAAGTTATGCTCTAAATTGCCCTAAATAAGGGTTTCGTCAGTATTATTGGTAAATGCCTTGAAAAAAAATTTATAAATTATACTTTTATTGTAATATAAATATATTTGTAATAACTATTACATAAATAAAAGTTTATAAAAAGTTAAATATTCTTAAATTTTGTTCAATCGAGAAAAACTGGCCAGGGCCTTTGTAATCCCTTGTTTATAACAAGGCTAAACAAGGCTAAACAAGGCAATTTCCACACGGGTTATAATTATGATTTTTATACGTGCACTCAGAAAAAAGTTTATTCGAAACAACAAACTGAAAACTTCACAAAACCTTTTTGTAAATATTCTTCTCACTGGTACAAATTAAATATGCAGTAAGTCAATGAACACAATGTATTTAATATTTATTTAACCGACACTTATAATTTTTTTTCTTTGATTTACCGATTTAACAAATAAATTTGACGCGAACGCGGACTGTAGACAAGTGAGATCGCCATTTTTAAATTCACACATGTACTTTTTGAGACAAGCAAATATG
This sequence comes from Leptopilina heterotoma, assembly GCF_015476425.1. Classification (NCBI taxonomy): domain Eukaryota; kingdom Metazoa; phylum Arthropoda; class Insecta; order Hymenoptera; family Figitidae; genus Leptopilina; species Leptopilina heterotoma. Next base: position 204,144 of record NW_025110828.1, on the reverse strand, counting down.
TTTGTTTGACTCAAATAAAATGATTTGGTTGAATCAAACAAATTTGTGTGTTGTGTCGAACAAACTGTATTTAACTAAACAATATTCTCTATTCAAAACACAAATTTGGTTAAATGAAACAAACAACTTCAAATAAAAAATTTCTTTCCAATAAACAAACAAATTTTACGTATTTATTAAAATAAACCAAATTTTTATTTAAATCAACAAAATTGTTTTATCGTGACAAATAGAATAGGTTAATTAAACAGTTTGGTTAAGTGAAATAAACTTTTTCTCTGAGTGTAAATAGCGCTTCCAAATATCGCCCTTGACGTTGTTTTAGAATATTTACTTCGAAAATGTAGAAAATTAAAATTTGGAACCTGCCATATTGGATCCAAAATTTTGAAAATTAATTTCTAATATCAGATTCATGATAAACGATCGAAAATAGCCCCGAGTAAGAAATTTTTTTGAATTTTTGACAACACTTATGTGTTAAAACCTTGGATATATTGTAGTGCATTTTTATGACCCACTTTAATCATCCGCCATTTTAAAAATTTTTCAAAATTAAATTTTTGGCAAAGTGCTATCTTATAGTGCAGCTAAAAATGAAGGCAAATGTGACCTGGAGAATTTTTTGCATGAAAATTAAAAAAGTTATGAATTTTTTTTTAAAAAGTGCATTTTTCCTATGTATTTTTAATGGGAAATTTCGATGGATCTCTGGCACGTGTTAATATTAATCAATCGGCTTCAAATTTTGGGAAATTTTTTTTTATTTTATTAGAACTAAACTGGGGGGTGGCGTAAACAAAATTCGAAAGTCGCATTGTTACGGACACCCTATTGTGCACGTTTGTACGCTCGCTTCATATTCCGCCTCGCTACGAAGTTTAATTCCGCGGTACGCGCTCCCACTAAAGTCGCAATATCTCGAGAACTATTAGAGTCTCCATAAATTTTTTTTATGAAATGAAAGGTGAAATTACAAGGAATCGATATTTACTTATTAGAAAATTCAAAAATTAGGCCAACTGAACTAAAAATTAATTCAAAAAATTTTTTTGACTTTTTTTTTGACAAATTTTGGAAATTTTTTTTTGTTCATAATATCAAATTAAACTACGTATTTATAACTATATCGCCTGTAAATTTTATTAAAATCGATCAAAAAGTTTCAGAGTTATTAATTTTTGAAAAAAACGCAACACTCATTTTCAATATGGCGTAGCGGCCGCCATTTTGAAAATTTTTCAAAATCCTTTTAGGGTTAAATTTAATTCATATAAGACTTCTATTTCCCAAGGTTTCGAAGAAATCGGAAGACCACTTGCAAATCGCTTTTTTTCTGACGGAGTCTTACCCATATGCAACTGAAAATTTTAATAATTTATACAAAGCTTGCAGCAATCTACAAATTTGACAAAAAAAAATTTTAAATAAAATTTTTTTAGAAATTATTTCAACCCCTGCACATTTTTTAAAGATTGTAGGAAAATTTTGAAACTTATATAGGTGTAATCATTCAAGTCTCATCTTTAATTTAAGACCAAAAGAGTTAAAAAATCTTATTCGGTTCGTGAGATATCATTATATACGTCCGAGCATGTTTTTTGACAAATGCATTGAATTAGTCGATTTTGAACGTTTTTTGGCTGAAAATGCTCGGCCGTTTATAATGATATCTCTCGAACCGAATAATATTTTTTAACTCGTTTGGTCTTAAATTAAAGATGAGACTTGAATGATTACACCTTTATAAGTTTCAAATTTTTCCTACAATTTTAAAAAAATGTGCAGGGGTTAAAATAATTTCCAAAAAAATTTTATTTTAAAAATTTTTTTGTCAAATTTGTAGATTGCTGCAAGCTTTGTATAAATTATTAAAATTTTCAGTTGCATATCATTAATCGTAGAATTTAATAATCTTTCGAATGGTATATTTGTTAATTTTCTGACATTTGTATTTACAAATAAATCGTGATTTGAAGATTGGTATGTTTTTGGGCCCCGCGCGTGCAGCCGTACCGATAATTCCCGACGGTAGTGTACACTAAACACCAAACATTTGTTTATTAATTCATTTTATTAGTTAAACCATTTTTTGCAATGCTACTAGTAAATTCTCGAAAAAATACCTAAGCAAAAACTTACGTAAGATAGGAGGGTAGGTGGTTCAAAATCTTACGGAGCCTTACAGACGTGGGTGCATGGGTCCAAATTTAAGAAAAATGCCTTACGTAATTTATGAACGGTCCCTTAACAAATACAGGGATGTACTATATTAAATTTTACTTAATCAAACAGATTTAACAAAATCATCAGCCATTCAGATACATAAGTCTAATAACGAAAAATGTACGTGATTACGCGAAAAGAGTAAAAATTCCTGAAGTGGCCCTCTATTTTCGCAAAGTTGCGAAATTTGAAATAAATATTTGTATTTGAAAGTACTAGTATCTAGTAATATTTTCACGGAGTATTTCAAAAATATTTTAATTATTTATATTTTTTATTGTTAATTAAAGATTTTTGAACCATTTTTATAAAATAATTATTTTATTAATAAATTAATTACCCATTAATATCAAAAAATTGAAAAATTATAATTGACGGACCAATTACTATCAAGCTTAATTCAGTAGTATTTTTGGGGTCTCAGATAAACTTTTGACGTCAAAATAATGGAATTTAGAATAATTTGTTTATCCAATTAATCAAAAAATGTTCAATTGTAAAAACTTCGAAAATATTAAAAATGGAGATTTTTTACGATAATATTCGCAGGAATTCAAGAATACTTGTGATGCGATATGCGATACTTTCATTAGTATCTGGGTTTTTCCAAGCTTTGTCCAAATTTTTCCAGGTGTATCTTTTCTCATTAAATATAAATTTTCTTGATAAGTATTAACAATAAATAAAACTACAAATGGCTACAAAAATTCACTTATTTTATAAAAATACTCTTCGACGGGTTTTTGTTTCTACTAATACTTTTAACAGGGGTTCTACCAAATGGAAAAAAACGGGAAATATGCAGGAATTTAATTTAATCGGGAAAAACTGTAAATTCAGCCTGCAATATAGGTCTTTTTTGAGATTTTAGCAATTATGATACAATTATAGTTCGAATTTGACTTTACTATAACTCCAAAAACTGGTGGAAATTTTGGGTTAACTTATAATACAATAATTAAATTTCTACAAATAATTGACAAACATTGTTCTCTGCATTTTAATTAATTAAAAATAAATTATTTAATGATAAAAAGTCAATCACTGATTTAAAATAGTAATATTTTTCTAATGAAATAGTTAATAGTAGCTAATTATTATTTTTTCCGGTCAAATTAAATTCCCCGCTATTTCCCATTTTTCGAGACTGGTAGACACACTATTGAATGTATTTGTAGAAACTAAAACCAGTCGAAGACGGGTATGACAGCTAGTTATAAATAAAACGGTTGACAATTTATACCAAAGGTACATTTTCTAAAGGTTTTGGATGTTCTCTTTACGATTCCGGTGTCAAAAATAAATTTCGTCTAAACCAAAATTAAATATGGCGGTTTTAATGTCAAAAAACACAAAAAATTCATTTTTTCAAGATTGACATTTTTTTCACCTCGAAAAAAGGTAAGAATAAAATTCTATTTTCAACCATCGGTGTAGAAAAATTATACACTTTCGAGAAAAGTAAAGTAGAATTGAAAATTTCAAGATGGCGGACCAATATGGCGTCAAATCTAAAGTAAAGATTAAAAATTTTGGTCAATATTCTTCATATTGCCGAAGAGTCAATGAATTCACTTGAAACTTGTCACTCAGGGGTTTTAATGGTCGCTGATTACGAATATCAACTTTATTTTTAAATATTCAAAATGGCGGATCCAATATGGCGGACGAGTTTTACAAAAATTCATCGAATTCACTTGAAACTTGTCACTCAGGGGTTTTTGGGGTCGCTGATTACGAATATGAAATTATTTTTCAAAATGGCGGATTCAATATGGCGGACAAAAAACTTCAAATTTCATTCTATTGGCTTAAATCTTGTAACTCAGGGGTTTGTAATCAGCGTCCCTTCCTAAAAAACCCCGAGTAACAGGTTTCAAGTGAATTTGATCAAGTTTAAAAAATTTGTCCGCCACATTGAATCCGACATTTAAAATTTTTGAAAATGAAGATGATATTCGTAATCAGCGACCCCAAAAACCCCCCAGTGACAAGTTTCAAGTGAATTTGTCAATTTAAAAAATAAGTCCGCCATATTGGATCCGCCATTTTAAATTTTTTAAAATGAATTTCATATTCGTAATCAGCGACCCTAAAAACCCCCGTTGGACAAGTTTCAAGTAAATTAAATGAATTTTTATAAAACTCGTCCGCCATATTAAATCCACCATTTTGAAATTTTGAAAATGAAGTTGATATTCGTAATCAGCGACCCCAAAAACCCCCGAGTAACAAGTTTCAAGTGAATTTGATCAATTTAAAAAATAAGCCCGCTATATTGAATTCGCCATTTTGAATTTTTAAAAATGAATATCATATTTTCATAGTTTCAAGTGAATTCGATGAATTTTTGTAAAACTTGTTCACCATATTGGATCCGCCATTTTGAATTTTTGAAAATAAAGTTCATATTCGTAATCAGCGACACCAAAAACTCCCGAGTAACAAATTTCAGGCGAATTCATTGACTTTTCGGCAATATGAAGGATATTGACCAAAATTTTTAAATTTTACTTTAGATTTGACGCCATATTGGTCCGCCATCTTAAAATCTTCAATTCTACTTTACTTTTCTCGAAAGTGTATAATTTTTCTGCACCGATGGTTGAAAATAGAATTTTATTCTTACACTTTTTCGAGGTGAAAAAAATGTCAAACTTGAAAAAATGATTTTTTTTTGTGTTTTTTAACATTAAAACCGCCATATTTAATTTTGGTTTAGAAGAAATTTATTTTTGACACCGGAATCGGAAAGAGCACATCCAAAACCTTTAGAAAATGTACCTCTGGTATAAATTGTCAACCGTTTTATTTATAATTACGTAGCTTGAAAATGACCAAAGAATTTTTACGAGTTATGCGTTAAGGTATTTGTCGCGCGAGTGGTCACTATCAAAAGTTTGTATCCGTTGACTGTACTTATGAAACGATTAAATGAATGCGAGTTTCCGAAAAACTTTTGCGGACGTACAGTTTGACACACAGATGTTCTCAATGTATATTCATAACCTTTTGCATGAAAAACAATCGTGGCAACGTCGCAAGTTTGGCGTATGGCCGTCTTTAAAATTTCGCGCCAAAAGTAGCAGACGAGCTGTAGTATTTAACAAGCGCTATTGCCACGTTTACGAATTCACCTGTCATTTACAGTAAATGTTAAAATAATTTTTCAAGTTTGATGTTAAATATCTTTTAAACAAGACAGTGAAAAATTTTCATTTTTTTTATAAAAGTTCATTTTGGTTCAATAAATAAAACTTTAGTTTTTTTAAAAAATCTGTCGATTAGTATAAGTGCGAAAATTAAAAATCTGTAGTTTTCATATGGTTTTCCTATACCTTACATGTTAAAAATCGAAACTTTGATTTCATTTTTTGAGACTTACAGACTGTCAATTTTATTTTAATAGGCCTTATTTTGTAGATAAATATCCAAAGAATAATTATGTGAAATTTAAAAAAAACTGTCGAAAACGAATTTACGCGACAAATACCTTAAAAACCTTTTTATACTTACTTCCATCTTATAGTTATAGGACAGTATTTCTTTCAAAATTATGCTAAAATATGACTTAATAACATGTAATATTTAATTACAGAAAGTTTAAAAGATATACATTAAAAAATATAAAATTTGGAAATTTTCCATTTTTTTAATTTTTTGAAAAAATTGAATACTTTCTGTTCTAATTAATATGTTTAAAATCTGTAAATTTATTGTTTACATATATCTTACAAAAGTCATAACTGATTAATTTACAGCAATTTGTCAAAATTTAAAAAAAAAATTCGATTTTTTTTTAAAATCCATAATTTTTTTCGTATTAATATTATTTTGTAATTCAATTTATTGTTATATATCTTTAAAATCATTTATATTATTAATAAATTAAAAAATTTATGCCAATCTGCAAAAATTAAAAAAAAAAATTTTTGAATTTTTTGAAAATTTTATAACTTTTGTTCAGCTTAATATTTTTTTTCAAATATAGCTAATATTTTAAGTTAGACCAATACCTAAAAGATTGCCAAATTTTACTTCAATCGGTCAAGACGTTTTCAAGTTATACGCGAACAAAATTTTGCGGACATACATACATACACACACACACATACATACATACATACATACATACATACATACATACATACATACATGCATACAGGAAATTTTCTATTACCATTTTTGGATTCTCCGTTGTTCAAATAAATAAATTATGCTAGAAAAAATTAATTTCGTGCAATGTACAGACAAAAGTCTGATTTTATTAATATAGATTATGTAGCTTGAAAATGACCAAAGAATTTTCACGAGTTGGGCGTTAATGGGTTAACTAATTGAGTTTTTGCATAAATAAATACAGGGTCAGACACGTCGAATCATGCACTTTTCATTAATTTATTGATACTCTTTAAGTATTTTATTTTCTTTTTAGACAAAAAAATGGAAGAAGAACAACTTTATCGGTCTGTTGCAAAAGTTGTTTCTGTTTCAAAATGGAGGAGGCGGAAAAATTCAAAACCTTTTGATTTTTCATCTTTAAGGTGTACTAGACTTAAAATAACTTTCATCTGAATAACTTCCCCGAAAAAACAGTAAAATTCACATTACCATTTCTAATTTATTTTTTTAGAAATAAAAACTTCGATATTTCCTTAGATTTTTAAAAATGAAGTCCATCAAAATTTTTTTATGTCTACTATCTCTTTTTTTGGTTCTAATAACTAAGAATACTTAAAGAGTATTAATAAATTAATGAAAAATGCATGATTCGACGTGTGTGACCCTGTATAGATTTAGAAAAAAGAATAAAAAAAAGTTTCTTTTTTTTCAAAATTAGTAAATTGCGATTATCTCCGAATCTAGAACCGACAAAGTGGTCCTTTTTCATGCGGACGTCCACATATGGGGCCAAATTCCTCAACTGTCCAGGTCAAAAAATGAATTTTCTCTAAACTTTGCTAAAATGTTACTATTATTAGTAGAAGTGTAAATGTAAATTTTTTTTGAATTTGATAAAACATTTGTTGAGTTATAGAGTTTCAAAATTTTAATTTTTTTAAAAATATATTTTCTTCATACCTCGGTCGAAAGTACGTACTTCCTTCTGCGATTTCGCAGCAGAAAGTCAAACATTTGTGCTTCGTGTGACGAGCGACTACTATCTCGCTCGAATCATACTTCGAGATTAATCGAATCATGATTGTATGTCGCGGTGAAATCAAAATTATTAAAATAATATATTTGAATTCATACTTCAATAAAAATAAACCTGAGACTGAGAATGACTAAAGAAAAATATAATAAAGTACCTAAACATATTTTCATGTTTTAGCGGATGTCATTTCAAATATTCTAAAGAATGAGTAATTCTACTTTAAGAAACTGAAAATATTTCTGAAACATCATAAAGATAATCTGGATTAAGAAACACATGTTTTTAATAAAATCTAAACTCTTCGATTTCCTTCCAAACCAATCTGTTTTTCTAACACTAGGTACAATTGTAAAATACCCAAAAAGTATACTCCTTTAAGAAGTCATAAAATCAGAACAGCTTACTTTTATAGACCAGATCTTTGTTCAGGTAATACTACCGAAATTGTACACCTAAAAACTTTCTATCCTTTTAACTTTAAAATTGTCACGTACTGGAAAAACCCAATTTTCATTACTTTTTAGAATCGCTTTTTAGAATCGCTCAACTACTTTTTATAAATAATCGTAATTTCTATATTTCATTATTTCTATCAATCTAAAATTTAATCAACTATTATAATATTACTAGTAGTGAATTAACACTTGTAAATAAATTACCTTTAAGATTTATAGTTAAACAATAAATTTGTTATAACTATCATGATCATCAGCATTGTATAATTTATTTATATAATATTTATTATATTTGTAACACGTATGTGAGCGTCGAATACAAGAGTAAATATGCTTATTATAAATGTAAATATTACTATTAGTTTATTAATTGTATATAAACTAAATAATTAAAATAACTATAATATGATAAGGATAGGAATAATAAAACTATGACGAATGTGTGTGTATCAACACCGACAGGTGTGACGTATGAAACAGTATTAGTATTAGTGAAGTGCATAAAGTGTATAGTGGGGGATACGCGTCACTTTGAACATGCGCATTTCCCCCAACCTGGACTAACAGCGGAAACCAACTCCACTAGACTATAACTGCAAGTCAGAATTTAGTTGACTATTGACTAGAAAGGTTGCTTCTAAGTTTCCTTAGTCATTTTGTACTCTTGAACTTTTTATTAAATAAATTATTTGGGTTTACTCTCAAGAGGAATGATTTCCAACAATAATTAATATTATTAATTATTGATTGATCCATTCTGCTTGTAAGGTTTTTCCCTCCGTTTTAACGGAATATTATTGTTTTATTATTTGTAATTCCCGGTTTCTCTTGAGGATTCAGCCAAAGTATGAACTCAACGAATCAAACAAGAGCACGCGGAGTTTGCGCATAAAACTCATATGTGCTATCTTAAAATATTATGCATATTTTTAAGTTTTTTTAACCCCCCTCCTCTCCATTATAAGATATTTTATGTGCATTAGCGTCATTTTTTCTAATGAATATAAGCTATCTACCGTCGCTTATTGGTAGATACAAGAGAATATTGACGGAAAAAGCCGAACGCTCAATAAGATCATCGCATTTGCTTGGTCAAGCAATTCTTAAGGTGCATTTCCTTTACCAAGCAGTTGCTTATTTTTTACTATGAATACATATGGTCTTAAGCTCGACTCAATCGAATAAGACCGACTTGATCAAGCAAAGCTTAAATCCTTGCTTAAGTCGGGACTATGAATACCGCCCTTTCATACCCAACCTCTATTACAGCGGAAGTAAAAGAATTCTCTGTCGGTAAAAACACCACTGTCGGTAAATAAGAAAATTTCGAGTTCAGTGACAATTTAACGAGTAATTGTTATCGCAATATAAAATGAGAAAAAAAAATTATCAAGAAAACTTTTTATACTTTATAAATTTATTATCCACAAGCTCTGAATATTGAAATGAACGAAATCTTTTGCTGATATAATTATTTTCAAAACTTATTTTCATAAACATTAAAAACAAAAATAAAATAATTAAAAATTTTTTAATTTCTTTTTTAATACGTGCCAAAATGTTATAATAAAATTTTAATAATTTGAAGAAATAATGAAATTAGGTTCATTAGAACGTTTAGAATTTTAGAAACATAAAATTAATTTTGTACCACCAGAAAAATTCTTTTGAAAATATAATATATTAATTTATCTTTTTCACATTTTTTTTCGTGCCTGCCCCCGACCAGAAGCACTCGCTTCGCTCGTGCATCAAATGTCGGGGCAGGCGAATATTGTTTGCAAGAGAGAGACAGAGAAAAAACCAGAGCTTCACGAGTGTCCGCTAGAGGCGTTGAAGCGAGGAGCAAAAGTAAATAAAGATGGCCGGCAGTCAAATGAAACACGATTGCAATTTTCTTAAAAAAGAAATTAGCGAGCGTACTTTCGACCGTATATAAAGAAAAATAGTATACATTACACGGGCAGAAATTCAAGGTCAAACTCTTAATTTCAATATATCTCAAAATCGATGTTTTTTATTTTTTTCTAACCTATCCCAATCGAAAGCTTATCTTTTTTCCTATTAGCCATGTAAAGATCAGAGTGGGACCATGGAAATTTTTAAGGAAAATAATAATTTATCATTATTTTACATAGAAAATGATGATTTATATTTAATTTCTTCAAAAAGTTCCATGGTCCACTCTGATTTTTACATGGCTCATAGGAAAAAAGGTAAGCTTTCGATTGGGATAGGTTAGAAAAAAATAAAAAACATCGATTTTGAGATATATTGAAATTAAGAATTTGACCTTGAATTTCAAGGTCAAATTGAAAGAAAACAACTTTTTTTCATCACCAGCTTATAGCCCGTGAAAACCCCTTTAAAAATCACTATTCATACTTTAAATTTGATTAATGTTACATATCAATATATTAAATCGAAAAAAAGATATTTTCAAAAAAATCAAAATTTTGAAACTCCATAATGTTACGAACCGAAAAATAATTATTTATTAAATTATTAAATTTGAAAAAAAAAATCCAGAAATCAAAACTTTGAAATATCAAATTTACTTGTCGAGCGATGAAAAGAAATTCTACCGCGCGCCTGCGGAGGTTCGCCGGAGCCCGTGTAGAAATTTCGCTGGGGCCCTGATTAGGGCCGGATAGGGCCGACCTATTAGGGAATGAAACGCCGCGCCCGATGTGACCCTGATCAGGAAATCCACATTTTCTTTTCGCCCCGATCTGGCCCTGATCGGGCGCGGCGTTTCATTCCTTACTATGGCCCTAGTAGGGTAATTTCTACACGGGAGGAATCAAGCTGCCAGGGCCGGATGGCCCTGTTTTTAATTTATGGGATCCGTTTTTGTCTTTTAAAAGAATTTACCAAGCAACACCTTTTTCTAATTTAGTAAAATGATGATAACAGAGATCAAATATAAAGACATTAAAAAGAACAAGATTTCAAATAAAAAGTACAATTTATTTTAAACCAAGAAGTAAGAAAATCATTACAGAAAAATACAAAGAGAGAAAAGTAAAAAGGAACGATACAGTATTCAAAAACTCACCCTCTCTTCTTTTAAACATAAATTTCTTATTTACTACCGCCTGAGTATTGAGATGCTCGGCGGGCGAACATTCTCAATTGTCTTTGTACGAATTTGCTTAGGCCTTAATTTCGGTTAACCTAGGCAAATGCACGCAAGAATAAAACTCAAAAGAAAAGGGGAAATTCTAAACTTCACGCACACACACGCACTGAATTTATTATTAACACCTTTAATTAATTTTGAAGTTTTTTTTGTTGGGTTTAATTATTGATTCGAATCCAAAATTAGTATTTAAAATTTTAAGGAAACGAAAAATAATTAAATTGGGTCGGGCTTCACTTGTGAAGCTTTTGCCTTTTTATTTATTTTCGTCTGTCCTAAAATCTTAGACACTATCTTGTAGTGGTCTTTTTAGACAAGGGGAAATATTAAATAATAAATAATATTTTATAGGATTATTAAAATAATTTTTAATTTTAATAATTTTTCTTTTATTTTATTTTTTTAACTGTGAGGTTATACCGTAACACTCTCTAAATCTGAATCAGCGAAATTTCACTGATTCTCAGCGATAAGTATGCCACTATTTTAAAACAGCGTATATGCGCTAATTAATCAGTGAAGTTTCACTGATTATTTAGTGAAATTTCACTAATTCACAGCGCATATACGCTAATTGAAATAGTGGCATACTTATCGCTGATTCAGATTTAGAGAGCACATAACTCAAAAAATATTTTATCAAATTCAAAAAAAAATTAAATTTACATTTATTATTTATTATTTACATTTATTTTTAGTAAATTATATTTACACTTGTACTAATATAATAGTAACATTTTAGCCAAGTTTAGAGAAAATTCATTTTTTAACCTGGCCAGTTGAGGAATTTTGCCCCATATATAAATGATGCTCTTTTAAGATGCGAAATTCTCGCTTGGATACAAACTTGTTGACTAAAAATTATATGTATGCATATATAGCACTGTAACATGTGACAGACGTGTCCAAATTAAAAAAATCCAAAAATTTCTTGAAGAAGCGACAATTCGGAACCATAATTATCTATAAAATGTTTGTCCAAAAAATTTTTAATAACGAAAAATCAGTAGTCTTCTGAATCAAAGCTTACACATTAAGATAATAAATTTTTCAAGTTTCCGACTATCTGTGTAAGAGATAATTCGAAAAGAGGATCAGGTACGATTTATCGGTTTGAAAAATTGGAATCTAAGAGTCATTTGAAACAACTCCCCACCAAGTTTGTAGCGGTACATTTTAGAATAACCTGCCCACCTCTGAGGAGACCTGTGTAAAGTATAGAGTAAGAATTTTTGAAACGTGCCACCTAAAATTCAAAAAATTTATTTTTGGCCAAAATGTTGTTTTTTCTATAGTGCTTTACATAAAAACACACTATGTCAAAGGATTTGCCAAAAAAAAAATTTTTGTTATTGTTATAAACAATTAAAGTTTTCAGACACTTTTTTTTTTAAAATTAATTAAAAAGAAACTTGTTAACCGATTTTAATGATTCAAGAGGCATTCTTTTTTATTTGAGTCAAAGTTTTGAATAAAATTTTTTTCGAAAAAAAATATTGAAATTTAATAAATAAACAAATTATTTATTTATAACAAATTAGCAAAAAACCATGTTCTCAATCGAATTTCAAAATGAAAAAAATAGTACTTATTCTCTGATTACCACTGATTGTGAGTAATATTCCGTTGAGAAAAAAAATGGCACGGCTTGGACAACTGACTTATTTAAACATTGTTTATCCCGAGCAGAACGGGATTTGCATGTGACGTCACGCGCAGCGGTCCATTGACGCGGGAATCTAAGAGAATATCAGAGGAATATCAAAAATAATATTAAAATAATGTTTAAGTATTTCTTATGGACGAAAAAAATATAACAATTTAATTAATTGTTTAAACAATTAATTTTTGTTATTTTTTCATAAACAGTAGTTAGGGCTAGAAATTTCTAGTCTTCTCTCAATTTCTCAATGAGTAAAACATCTACTAATGGTAAAAAATAAATTAATTAAACATTCTTTAAACAATAATTAATTGTTGTTATTTTTTTCATAAACGGTACTTAGGGCTAGAAATTTAAAGTTTTTTCTCAATTATGCAATTTTTCAGGCGTAAACATATATTAATCATTAAAACTAAAAATTACTTATTTATTAAATTGTTGAAACAATTAATTGTTGTTATTTTTTTCATAACTGCAATTATAGTTAGAAATTACTTGTTCTTTTTCTATATTATGCATTTTTTGTAACGAAAGCACTTAAGTATAACAAAATTAAAAATTATCTAATTATTTAAACATTATTTAAACAATTTATTTTGTTAATTTTTCAATTAACTGTACTTAACTAGAAATTCCTTAGTTTTTCTCAATTTTAAATTTTTTTTATAATTTAAATACTTAATTATAATAGTAAAACTAAAAGAATGTTATTTAACCATTGATAAACAATTAATAATTTTTCAATTGATTATACATTTAGGGCATTTATAATTTTTCAATTGATTATAAATTTAGAGCATTTATAATTTTTCAATTGATTATAAATTTAGGGATAAAATAATAATATAATAATAATAATATAATATATAATATAATAATAATAATAATAATAATAATAATAATAATAATAATAATAATATAATATAATTATAAATAATATAATAATCTATAATTTATAATCAATTATAAATTCCTGCATTTTTGCCAATAATGCAACTTTTTATAGTAAAAAAACTATATATATATATATATTTAATTTATATTTATTTTTAAATAAATAATTTTTTATTTTTTATCAGTAGATTTTTTTTCATAAAAAATTGCACGATTGAAAAAACTAAATTTCTAACCCTAAGTACAGTTTATGATAAAAATAACAACAATTAATTATTGTTTAAACAATGTTTAATTAATTAACTTTTTATTTTTTATCATTAGTACATGTTTTACTCATTGAAAAATTGAGAAATTGCGAGAAGACTAGAAATTTCTAGCCCTAACTACTGTTTATGAAAAAATAACAAAAATTAATTGTTTAAACAATTAATTAAATTGTTATATTTTTTTCGTCCATAAGAAATACTTAAACATTATTTTAATATTATTTTTGATATTCCTCTGATATTCTCTTAGATTCCCGCGTCAAAGGACCGCTGCGCGTGACGTCACATGCAAATCCCGTTCTGCTCGGGATAAACAATGTTTAAATAAGTCAGTTGTCCAAGCCGTGCCATTTTTTTTCTCAACGGAATATTACTCAGTGGTAATCAGAGAATAAGTAATATTTTTTTCATTTTGAAATTCGATTATGAGAACATGGTTTTTTGCTAATTTGTTATAAATAAATAATTTGTTTATTTATTAAATTTCAATATTTTTTTACGAAAAAAATTTTATTCAAAACTTTGACTCAAATAAAAAAGAATGCCTCTTGAATCATTAAAATCGGTTAACAAGTTTCTTTTTAATTAATTTTTTAAAAAAAAGTGTCTGAAAACTTTAATTGTTTATAACAATAACAAAAATTTTTTTTTTGGCAAATCCTTTGACATAGTGTTTTTTTATGTAAATCACTATAGAAAAAACAACATTTTGGCCAAAAATAAATTTTTTGAATTTTAGGTGTCACGTTTCAAAAATTCTTACTCTATACCTATGTAATAATAATTGAGGAGCTGGATTCTATAACCGGCTCTTCGCTCGAACTCACGCAGAAGATAGTCCCTTCGTCATTTATGTCATGAAAATTTAAAAGTCAAAAAAAAAATATTTAAAAATTATGACGTTGTAGAGGAGAAAAAAATACATCTTTTTTCTATTTACAATTTTTTTCTAGAATGCAAGTTATTAATACTAAAAAATAAAAACTAAAAATTTTTTTTCTGAAAAATTAATTACCTTTTGATAAATATATCGTCATTTCTCAGTCAAATATTAATGAAATGAACCGATTTTTTTTAGGCATGCACAATATATCTTACCGAAGCCCACAAGCCAAAGTAAAGTAAAAAAAAACAAATTGTTTATTAATTATTAATTTTGAAAGTTGTTATTTACAACAACAGGAATTTCAATTTTCAACGAGAAAAAGTATGCGACGAAATTTCACATTATGAAAACTTCTCGCGAGAAAGTTTTTCCTTTATTATTCAGGAAGTTTTTCCAAAAAGAATTAAACCGATTCGATGAGAAATAAAGAAAATAAAAGAAAAATAGCGAAACAGTATTTTCGTTCGCAGCGAAAACCCTGTTCGGCAGCCATGTTTGTCATATGACTTGTAACGTACGCACGCACACATTTCTATTTTACACAGCAGCGTGAGTGTGTGAGCGTGCGTAAGCTACGAGTCATATGATAAACATGGCTGCCGAACAGGGTTTTCGCTGCGAACGAAAATACTGTTTCGCTATTTTTCTTTTATTTTCTTTATTTCTCATCGAATCGGTTTAATTCTTTTTGGAAAAACTTCCTGAATAATAAAGGAAAAACTTTCTCGCGAGAAGTTTTCATAATGTGAAATTTCGTCGCATACTTTTTCTCGTTGAAAATTGAAATTCCTGTTGTTGTAAATAACAACTTTCAAAATTAATAATTAATAAACAATTTGTTTTTTTTGACTTTACTTTGGCTTGTGGGCTTCGGTAAGATATATTGTGCATGCCTAAAAAAAATCAGTTCATTTCATTAATATTTGACTGAGAAATGACGATATATTTATCAAAAGGTAATTAATTTTTCAGAAAAAAAATTTTTAGTTTTTATTTTTTAGTATTAATAACTTGCATTCTAGAAAAAAATTGTAAATAGAAAAAAGATGTATTTTTTTCTCCTCTACAACGTCATAATTTTTAAATATTTTTTTTTTGAGTTTTAAATTTTCATGACATAACTGACGAAGGGACTATCTTCTGCATGAGTTCGAGCGAAGAGCCGGTTATAGAATCCAGCTCCTCAATTAGATGTAGTTGTTGCGATTTGAGGCTGAATATATTTACTAGAGGTGTAGAGTTTATAGTTTTTTGTCAAGTCAATTATGAACTTTAATTACGAATTGACAAGAAACTATAAACTTACACCTCTAGTAAATAATAATAATATCCTTTCTTAAAAAAGACATGGAGTGGAAAGGTCGAATGTATCGAAAAGTATCGAAGTAAAGAATGGGCAATGAGAATGTAAAATCTTAATAGAAGGGTGTTTTTAAAATTGTTTGTACATGTGAAGGTGGCGCTGCAGTCGTATGTTATTTAAAAAGAGCGCGAATATATAAATTTTATTTTTGTTAAGAGAAAGTACTCATAATAAATCTTATTTTGCATTGTCAAAAAAAACGTCAACATTTCAAATATAAATAAGCAAATTATTAACTGAAAAAATTTGAATATTATTATTAATGAAATAATGGACTTGGACAATGGACATATAAAAACTAGCACCGTAGACGGCCGCTTGCGGCCGTCGGAGGAGATAGTCTTAATAAAAAAATAATAATAGTAATAACGCATCCATCCATCGACACTCTTGGAAACTATATTTTAGCACTTCATTTGGGCTGTTTTCGGCACTCGCCCGAGTTAACTCTGGGTTAACGGTGATTGGTTGGATCTAAAAGAATGTCAATGATAATTGGATAATCGTAAACTCTAAGGGTACGGTCCCATGTTGAGCAGAAAACACAATGCAAAGCAGAATTTCGTGAGAATTTCTCGCCGTCAACTTCATAAATTTATCAAATACACAGAGACACTTGACAGACTAATGTCACTCACGAAACATAAAGTTAAGTACAAAATGTACTGTCCAATATCAACACATGTTCAATTTTTACGAATTTAAACGAGATATTAGAGTAAAAAGCTAGAATATGGGTGTCGCACACCCAGGGTGCGGTTTAAGGGTAAAGTATCCCAGTAAAAAAAACTAATTCAAACGAATTGAAATGAATTAAGATTTTTGGTAGAAAGCGGGATTCATTCAAGCTCTTTGTATATTCGATTGAATTCGATTCAATTTGCCTAAAGTTGTGCAAACGAATTCGCATTCGTAAGAAATGACCAAGGCATGCATTGAATTCGTGCTGACGATTTAAAAAATATTAAAGGCCCCAAAACTTGTCCATTGAATTAGTTTGAATAGAAGGTTTGGAAGTTCAATAGTTTGACGAATTCAGGAAAATTGCAACATAGCTCCAATTCGTATTTGTCACAAAGCGGGATTCACTGAAACTCTTTATTGTGAATTCTTTTTAATTTATTTGAATTAGTTTTTGTTTACTGGGATGCTATTAGTGGGAAAAATAGTTGTACTTTCAAAATAGAAAATAGAAAAATTCTGATTTCAAGATAGCGGAATCAAAATTTTGGAAAAGTAAATGCATTATAGTAAAAAAATCAAAATTTACACCAACCTTTAAAAAGTTTGCAAATTCGATTCAAAATGTATACTCGGGGGTTTTTGGGGTCGCTGATGACGATTCCGATGTCAGTTTTTCAAAATTCAAAATGGCGGATCCAATATGTCGGACATTTTTTTTTTAATTTGGATTCGCTTGAAACTTGTCACTCGGGGGTTTTCGAAGTCGCTTATGACGATTCCGATGTCAGTTTTTCAAAATCGGATCAAAATCGGATCCAATATAGCATATCGTGGAGATCCACTTCACCCATGAACTTATTGGAAAGGTGAAATGCGTTAGGAAATTTTAATGGAATTTCAATTTTTGCTCTCTCTTTATAGCTGTTCTATGAAACCTTAAGAAAGGTTTAAAAACAATTTTTAGATCTGAAAAAAATATTTTTAAAAAATGTACTTATTTTTTGGGTTTTTTTTTAAAATAGCCGCCATATTGGATTTTGTATTGACCGAATCGCTATTTTGACCCCAGAATATGAAAGAGCGATCCCCAAAACCCCCTACATCTCATTGCTGCTAAAATTTATTGTCTATAAATACTTCGAATCGTGTATTAAAGTCCAAGTAAAAATTTTGGTCATTTGGGCATTAATGGGTTAAAGTAATAAAAAATGCCATTATTATTATGATAATAACAATTAAAAACAGTTCTTATTAGTATTATTATTATAACAAAAAAATATTTATAATTAGTATCATTATTATTAATTTTAATATTAGTAATTATTTTAAAACAAAAAAACAGTTTAGATTTCTGTAATTTCTAACCTAAATAATATATATGTTCCGAAATTTTAATGTTTGAAAACTACTGTAATATTTATAAGCAGCGACCACAAAAACCCCCCGAGTAACCATCAGTTTCAAGCAAATCCGTTGAAGTTTTGAAAAAAGTGTGCGCCATATTGGATTCGCCATTTTGAATTTTTGAAAACTACTATCATATTCATAATTAGCGACCCCAAAAGCCCCCGAGTAATCAGTTTAAAGTAAATCCGATAAAGTTTTAAAAAAAGTGTCCGCAATATTAGATTCGCCATTTTGAATTTTTGAAAACTACCATCATATTCGTAATCAGCGACCCCAAAAACGCCCAAGTAAAAAGTTTCAAGGGAATCTATCAAGTTTTTAAAAAAATGTGCACTTTCAGTATATTACTTATTAAAAAGTCAACTTTGAACGCCATTTTTGATCCGCCATTTTGCTTTTTTTAATTTTATTTTACTACATTTTAGGTTAGACTTTTTTGACGTGTTATTTTTACCTTTGAGACGTATTCCTTTGCCATAAATAAGAAAAAAATTTGATTTTTGAAAAAATACTTTAAAAAGTCGTGTTTTTTATTAAATAACTGTATGTAATTTGTTCATTTATAAACTTTCAATATTTTTTATTGCAGCATTCGAAAAAGCGGTTCCTGAGCTTTAGGAATTGTTATTTTGTAAAATTTTTAGCATTCCGTTTTCATATATCTTCTATTACAAAAACTCAAAAAACAATTACATTACACATAGTATCGCCAAATGAAAATTGATATAAAATGAATATTTTCGACGTGTCCTTTTCTTCAACTAAGATGCGAGGTGTCCTCTTTTTCAACCAAAATTCGAGGTGTCCTTTTTTTCCACTAACCCAGCGGCATAGTTATATTGTTTAAATTCTTTCTCAGAACAGAGATCTCAAAGCAGAGATCAAATTCTCACATATAGCCATTCGGAAGAGCTTCAAAAAGTATAGTTAGGAATGATGTTCATTTTTAACACCGCAAAAGCGTTAAAATGATCAGAGTTTGAAATTTCAACGGTTTCCTTAAATTAAACAATGACATTTTTCCTACAAACTAACACGAGATCAAAAGCTAACTTATGCCATTCGAAAAGGACATCAAAAAATGTGTTAGGATTTGGTTTCTCAAAACTCGACAAAAATTCTTAAACATAATCAAAGTCCTAACATATCGAAATCATTTCTTTTATTGTGCGTCAAAAATTTTTGTCTCCAATTTTCAAGTTATCTATGATTTTTGGTAGATATTTTTCAAAAAAATGTATTATTGAAGTAATCAGGTGTTGAAGTTTTAGGTCATTTTATTATTACTTTGAAACATTTTATCTTTTTCCTGGAACTCGAGTCAATTTTCGCTTGCATTTTGGCAGAACAATTTACACAATTTCTATAATATTGAAGGTTACTGATTTTTCTTTTTTTTTTAAATTAATCATTGGAGTTTTGCGCATCAATACATGGTAATTTAATCTTTTAAAAACATTGAGAAGATTCTTCAATTTGCAATTGTTTAAAAAAATTGTTAATAACAATTATAAATTTTTATTTTTTAGCAATCGCTTAGTTTCATCTTTAAAGTATAGCCTATAAGCTTTAATTTAAAAAAAATTTATTTAATTATCTTTATTTCTTTCAAAGTATAATAATAAAAATAAAATAAAATTGTAATTATCTCGTAAAATAAAATCTTAAAAGTTGTGTTTTAATACGGACGTACATACAATACATTCCATGTTTAAAAAATATTTGTATTATTTCAGTGTTTTAAATGATTATGGCGTTTCAAACTTTGCTCACATAATGGAAATTAGTGCTCTTGGAGATGCAGAGGAGAGCAATGTTCTTTTAATTACAACAATAACATTGGGTGCATGTCTTGGAATTCTAATAATTGGAGCTGCTACATATTTTACTCGGCAGAGATTATGTAAATAAATAAATTCATATGTATTTATGACAGTGACAACCACTATTTATTCTTTAACGTTTCTTAATAAAAAACAAAGAATAATAAAATTTAATGTTAAATTATTATGTGTTGCAAAAGGAAAAAATATATTCTTTTGTTTAAACTACCCTCTTGTAAAGAGTCCATACTGTGAAAACGTTTAATTTAATTAGTCATTTTTAAGAGGTCATCTAAACAAATCAAAAATTTTTCTTTTTTACATTTTTGAAAAGAATAATGCTGTAACAAAAAATTAATAAAATTAATTAAATAATTTTTAAATCCAGTACCACTCACATAATTTTTCTGGCGTGAAGAATATGTCTGGTGGGTCTATTCATACAGAGAATCCATTTAAATCCATCGACGATTAGGCGACAGCGAGTCGGGACAATTGGAACCTAAATCCAAGACCCGCAAGGTAGTTTGGCGATGGTGAAAGGAAGAAGCTCCTTCACTAAAAGAATCGGATGAATTTTGAGCAAAACGGGGTTAACGTGTCAAAAAATGACATTTTTGTCGTTTTCAAACCGCTGTAAAAAATTAACGGGACGTGATAAACATCTCAAATAGAGTTTAAAAGGGAGCCCAAACTTTTAACTTTAATTTTAAATTTCCAAAAAGTAACCAGACTAGTGAAAATTTTATTATACCTGTATTCACATAACATTTTTTTGTAATCTGCGTCGAATTCTTCAATCGAAATATTCATTTTGTTTAGGTCGATAGTGTTTCTTACAATTGAACATCACTAAGGTAAGTTCTTTTGATTATTAAAAAAACTGAATATAGTTTCCTGTCGACTAGAAACTGGAGTTTACAAAACAAGCTGTAAATCCAGATGTTCATTACATGAACTTCCTCGTGAAGGAAGCATAAGGGTGATTTTCACGTAACGGTGCAATTTCAAGATCAGTTTTAAAAGAAAAAAAATTTTGTTTTTTTAATGTTAAATATGACTTTTCCTCATCATTAGGGCATAATATAGTTGTAATTTGAACGATTTTACTACAGCTATAATTATAAAAAAATTATAACAAATTTTCGAAAATTGGCTGCCACGGAGCTGACCACCCTATATATATGCATTGAATAATACTGCCGTCAACTGGGGCTACTTTATGTACGCGAGGTATTTAATATATAAAATTATTAAAAAGAACTTCTTTGTCAAAAAACCAAAAATAAGTTAATTAAAATCCTTAAAACGATTAAAACTTCAACCGGTGAGGAACATAACGGCAAAAAATTAACTTTAATTAATATTTATAAGTTTTTCAAATTAGTTTTAAAACTATTTTTCTCGTTTCTCTAATAACTTGAAAAGTGTATTAGATATTAAATTGTTATTCATTTAACTTTAAAATATTAATTTCAAGTTTTTGAAAAATATCATATTCAAAACGTTTAAAAAAGCTCCTATTGAAATGATGAGATTCAAAGTTATTTACATGTGTTTAAATGATAGTATTATAATGATTATAATGTATTATTGTAAAATGTATATTTAAAAAGAAAAAGTGTTATTTATTTTCTGAGTAATATAAAATTTGAAGAAAGGTTGTTAATTTTTAATAAATCATGATTTTAGCAAAATCTTAATGTTTTATTTTACATTTTGTTGTATAATATTTACAAAATTTTTGTTTAATATCTTATTCTTTTTTAATTTACTTTGAAATATCTACACAAAAGATTTAATGAATAAGAAAGGATCAAAAAAATGTTTACGTAACATAAAAACAGAAAGATCAATGCACAAAGTAGCCCCATCCCGGGGTCTATTTTGTGCACAACTTTTAATGACTACAACTCTGACAAAAAAATTTATTTCATTGACTAACTCATAGGAAACCTTCAGAAGGAAGTATAACATAAGCAAAAGTTGATTTTCTTTTAATTCTGAATTTGAATAAATCACTGAGCGTCACTGAGTTAAAAAAAGCATTTTGATGCACAAAATAGCCCCAGCAAAAATATTTACTATTTACTATCAGCTTGACATAACCAGAAAATTTTATTTTCATAACATTAGGAAATTAGCGCATAAAACTAATTTCAGAAAAGTATTCACAAATAAAAGCGTTACGATCAACAGTAATACTGTGCTTCTGCATGGTTGACATAAAGACATTTTAAATTAAGCACCAAAAGTAAAGGCGTGTTTTTTCGAATAATAAGGTGTTTTTTAATAAGTCAACGGTTGCCGAAGCACTGAAATATAAAAGGACACAACTATGTCTGTCCTCTTCTATAATATGTGTTATTGTAGCAACTGTTGATCCATGAATTTGCACCTTCACACTTGTTATGAACACTGAGAAGAGTATCGGTAGGAAGTGTTTTGGTAAAAAAGGACTTTACACTCATTAACTCAAAATGCTATTTATTATAAATCAGAACTATTATATATATATATTACAAGAATTTACATCTCACTTGGAGCACGGTCGAATGACTACTAACTCAATAAAGTCTCTTGAAATGATAGGTGGGGAACCGCCCCCCTTTTATATACGTCACAATTATCAAAGCTAATTCCCATGAAAATTTAAAATTCTACTAGCAATCATAACATTCTCCCACCTTTTGAGTTGTCAAACTCAAAACACACTTCTTTCATAATAGAACTCTAAAAAAAATTAAATCTTTTTACCCTTTTTCACAATTTTTTAAAGTCCAAAATAAAATTACATATATGTTTTATTTAAAACTTGAAACGATCAGGAACTTTTATCATACGTCCGCTCCTGGTATGTTTTTCAACATTCGAATTTTCATTCTCGACATTATTTTTCTTTGGTTTTTCATTTCTCAATTCGTCACACGCAATCGGTGATTTATTCACACATTTTTCGCTCATCACTTTCACAGAATTTATTGCCGGTATCGGACCGGCTACTTCCAGAGGGAATAAACGCTGTACAGGCCTTATCAACTCACCGGTTGCTGTTTTCAATTTTACTACGCGCACTTTTCCATCTCTTCCCGGCAAAACCTCGAGTACTCTAGCCAAAGGCCAATTTAACCTCTTCTGATTCTCATGACCTACTAACACAATTTCCCCCACTTTCACTTCACGGTCGTTCGACACTTGACGGATTCTCCCAGACAACTGACCGAGATATTCCGCTCTGAACCGTTGACGCAAGTCATCCTTGACTCTCTGTCGATACTCGAATCTTCTTCCTAAGTCAATCCTGTCGATTTGATCCAGGTCCATTACTCCCGTCTCGGTGACCTCCTGCAGGAACATAGCCGGTGTCAAGCAAGATATTTCCGAAGCATCGTCAGATAGGTAAGTAATGGGTCGACCATTGATTACTGCTTCACAGTCGCACAGGGTGGTATTCATTTCTTCATATGTGAGGGAGGCTTTTCTTAAAACTCTTTTCAAGAGGTCTTTTAAAATTCTGATGAGCCTCTCCCACCATCCTCCCCACCAGGCTGCAGAGGGAGGATTGAATCGCCACTCGATTTCGCGAATCACACTGAATTTTTCAATCTCTTGCCAATTCACCTTTTTTAGAAGATTATTTGTGCCCTCAAAATTAGTGCCATTGTCCGAATAGACAATACTCGGACGCCCTCTTCTGGATATAAATCTTCTTAAAGCCTCCAAAAATCCAGCCGTTGTTGCTCTCGTAACCAACTCCAGATGCACTGCCCGATACACTGCACATGTGAATAAGCCGATCCATGCTTTTTGTCCTCCAACTAAATAGACAGGTCCCGCATAGTCGATTCCCACAATCTCGAACACTTTTGCATCGCGAACACGAGCCTCAGGTAACGGAGCCGGCGCGACCTCCAGATGTTTGGCTTTGTGTCTTTTGCAGATCACACACTTATTTATCACAGAACGGATTGCACGTCTTCCCGTGAGAACCCAAAATCTTTCTCTCAAATTCGTTAATGTCCCCTGAACCCCAACATGTTGTAACTGTACATGATGAAATTCAATTAATTTTCTTACGATATCGTGACTAGGATCCAACACTACCGGGTACCGAAAATTTTCCGTATCTTTTCGATTGGAGATGAGTGTTTGTAGTCGAATTAATCCACTTTCATCAACACAAGGGTTGAGACATTTGATTTTTGCATCGGACTCACTTTCAAACGTCTCTTTTTGTACAACGCGCAACACTTTAACTTCCGCCTCGCAGAATTCCTGTTTTGACAGCTCGCCATATTTTCTCTTATCTCGTTGTTTTGAAGCATTTGATGTAAAGCGTCTTGTCCACGCAATAATTCGAATAATTTTTATATATGATGAATAACGCGTTAATCGTTCACTGAATTGTTCTTTATTACTTCCGGGACACTCGACTGTCAAAAGTGATGCACAATTTTCGGTTTCGTTTAAAATTCTCGCTGATTTCTTTAAAGCTGAATTAACTATATCTTCGCTCGCCACACACTCATCGGAAGGCCACTGATTAGGAGGGGAGTAGAGCCACTGAGGCCCCTCCCACCATTTCGACTCGAGTAATTCTTGCGCTGTACAACCGCGCGACGGCAGATCAGCTGGGTTGATTTTTCCAGGGACGTGTTTCCACTTCTCGGGATCACTCAACTGTCGAATCTCCTGCACTCTGTTTGACACGAACACTTCCCAAGGACAGTTTCTTTGTATCCACGCAAGCACCGTGGTAGAGTCACTCCAAAACTGCACATTCACTTGTTTGAGTTCTAGAGCTTTTGTCACTGAGTCCATAAGACGCGCACCCATACATGCTGCTAAAAGTTCCAATCGCGGTATTG
The DNA here is from genome assembly GCF_015476425.1 of Leptopilina heterotoma. Lineage (NCBI taxonomy): Eukaryota > Metazoa > Arthropoda > Insecta > Hymenoptera > Figitidae > Leptopilina > Leptopilina heterotoma. The sequence goes on along the minus strand of NW_025110828.1, from coordinate 179,306 downwards.
TTAGACTCGGAAGTGATCTGTTTTTTGTTGTGATGCCCTTCGTAGGTGCAACTCTCGATTTTGCTTGTACTATCATAACTTTTACTTTGTCCTTGAATTGAGTACGTGCAAAAATTGCTGCACCATACGCCACTTTGCTTGCATCAACAAAAACGTGAAAGGTCACCGATCTCATATCACCCCCGCACATATTACGTGGTATTTTTACTTCTGACAATAGATGCAACTGTTTGTGCCACTCACCAAATGTACTGCTAATTTCTCTGTCCACCTCTGTGTCCCAGTCAAGATTTTTCAAACACACTAACTGTAATAACAGTTTCGGTTTCAACAACACAGGGCAAACAAAACCAATCGGGTCAAACACTTTGTGGGAAGCGGCTAAAATAACTCGCTTTGTTATTTTTGCAGGTATTTCTTGGCTGAACGATCCGGATGCCAGTTTCAACACATCTTCACTTTTATTCCAGTTTAGGCCGAGCACACCAGTTTCTTGATCGGAGTTTTCTCCCGAGTACTCCCACCCTCTTAATTCGAAACCTCTCTGCTGCATAACTTCCACTGCAATCTCCTTGAACCGAACTGCTTCTTCTTTCGAATCAAAACTAACCATGCAATTGTCAACATAGAACGCCCTTTGCAATTTTTTTATCATTGTTTTCTTTGTTTCTGGCAGTTCCTCCTTTAATGCGTCACAAAGGAGCATATCGATAGCCGCACCCAGCAAAAATGGGCTACTAGACACTCCAAAAACTACGCGCACGTGACGATACACTAGTAACTTTGACGCGTCACTGTCCGTCCACCATAAAAATCGCAAATGATCCCGATCCTCAGGCCGCACGCAAATTTGGAGGAAGGCTTTTTTGATATCAGCCACTGCACCGACACTTTTTTCACGAAACCGTATCAACATTGTTGGCACAAGTTCAATTAGATTCGGTCCCGTTTCAAGACACTCGTTTAACGACGGAGAATTCTTTTTCTTCGCGGAAGCATCATACACTGGTCGAACACGCGTTGTACTGTTTTCCTTGATCACCGGTCTGTGTGGGAGGTAGTGACCTTTGACACTTAGTTCCCCATCAGGCACCTTTTCAATTATCCCCTCACTTTCCCAGTCTTTGAAAACTCGATCATATTCGACGAAAAGATTTTGATCAATCAATTTCTTTGTCATGGGAACTAGTCTCCTCTGCGCCACATCGAAATTATCAGGTAAGGGGGGGTGATTGACTTTCCATGGTAGGGATACTTGAAAACGTCCCTCTCCCTCAACCGTTGTAGACTCTTGAAATTCTCTCCTCACGTCCTCTTGATGCTCTCTCTTCGTTTTCGTCTCCGTCGGATCAGCGATACCTATAACGTCGAGGTTCCAGAGGTCTGAAACACTTGCCTCGCGCACAAACAACGACGCAACACACAGGGCTGTATTCACCTTTGCTATGTCCTTTTCTACTAACTTTTCGCCAATCAAGGTCCATCCCAACTTCGTCTCGATTGCGGTGGGGCCACTCATCATCTCGAATGATTTTCCGGTTTGTAACTTTCCTAGAAAATCTGCCCCAATCAGAATCGCGATCGGTTCACCCGGCGTTCCCTGATCAGAGAGTACTATGCCCTTTTTTTCCAGTTCTTCGATCCACGGACCGTTATCCACACAAGGAATGTTCTCAACGATCGTGTCTCGCGAAAGGGCCACGAAATTGCACTTAAATGTTTCACTTAAATTGCTCACGTGAATATCGTACGCTTTGTGATTTTGCGGTTCCGTTCTTGCACCCCCGAAAAGTAAATGTATCATCCTTTGTTGACCAACTGCGTTAAAACCCATTTTCTCTGCTATTGACGTCAAAATGTATGAACGATGAGAACATGAGTCCAAAGCGACTCTCACTATACATTGTTTTTCACCGTTGTTTAACTTCACTTTTAACGTCTGTAAGAAAATTTCGGGATTTCTCAGCATACTCAAGGGGTTCCTTTTTTGAACACTCACGGAGGCTACACCTATTTGTTCATCACCTCCTTTTGAAGTATTCAACCCGCGACACATAATAATCACGTGCTTCTTTCGACACCATCCGCACTTTTGGTTATACTTGCACCTTCGAAAATGATGTCCCGTTTTTAAGCAATTGAAACAGCCGTTTTTACTTTTCACGATTTTCTGTCGTTCCTCAAGAGACATGTTCTTTGCAAAACTACACTCAGCACTTTCATGTTCTTGATCACAGAAAATACAATTCGTTTTCTCTTTAATCGAAACCAATCCGGCTGCAGTCGGTATTTCCTCACTGCTAGGTTTTGATTTTCTTTTCACGAATTTTTCGTCACGCGCGACACTCTCGGCGGAAGTACTCGAAAATCCTCGCACTGCCAGCAAAATTCTTTCCTCATTCTCTACTTCGGAACGTAGAAACTTCATGAGGTTGGTTAATCGATCCTTCGCGACATTTTTTTTCTCTGATGACGAATATCTCTGCCAAGCGCGGAGCAGCTCTTCAGGTAGCGAGGACTCGACTAAAGGATACAAAATTGTGGCGCACTTGTCCGTTGTAACACCTAGTGATTCAAGAGCGCGCAACTGAGATTCTAGTTTATCGTATATTTTTGATAGTTGAAGTTTCGTATCCGTCCTTGTGGCATTGTTCAATACAAGCTCAAGGAGCGCTCTCACATATACTTCCACTAACATCTCTTCCCTTCCGAACCGTGATTGCAGTGCCGTGATAACTTTTTCGTAGTTCTCACTAGTACTCGGGTAACTGCTCACCAACTCGCTAGCCCTCGAATCCTTTACCATCGCCTGGATAAGGTATTGGAATTTGTCGCCTTTATCCATAGAATCATCTTCGTGGATTTTTTTAAACTGTGCCCAAAACCGAAGCCACTCGCGAACATCGCCACTGAATTTCGTTAATTCAATTTTCGGAAGTATGAATGATCGTTTTCCCTCCCCACTACCACAACACGATAGGACCGATACGCGTCCCGACATTTCGTCTGTTTGTGTCTGTGTAGGAACTGGCGGGAACAACACTCTCATTACTTCTGCTCGTGCGCGAAAGAACTTCGCCTTGTATCCATCAACGCTATCTACCTCTGCTGCGATCTCACTTTCAGCCATCTTGGCTTTGATCATATGCTCGAAAATGAATTTGTTGTAGGATTCTAATTCTCGGATTTTTTCTTCCAATAGGTCTAAACATGACTTCATCTCTCCAGGTTGGATATTTTCCGCTTTGAGATGTCGTTCTAGAGTAGTCATATTTCTTGTAAATGATGCGCGTATCACTGCACGTGCCGCTTTGTGTTCGTCCATTTTGGATAGCTACCTTTTTTGAAACCGTTTCACAAATTTACACCACGAATGCACTCAGTGTCCTGTCACGGTCGCCACTAATGTTATGAACACTGAGAAGAGTATCGGTAGGAAGTGTTTTGGTAAAAAAGGACTTTACACTCATTAACTCAAAATGCTATTTATTATAAATCAGAACTATTATATATATATATTACAAGAATTTACATCTCACTTGGAGCACGGTCGAATGACTACTAACTCAATAAAGTCTCTTGAAATGATAGGTGGGGAACCGCCCCCCTTTTATATACGTCACAATTATCAAAGCTAATTCCCATGAAAATTTAAAATTCTACTAGCAATCATAACAACACTGTACGCCACAGGCGCCACGGAGCTGAAATTTGACATTTAAACTAACCTAACTCCGACAATTCTGCAAAATAATTCTTTTCTTTGGGCAGATAATTTGTTTCTATTGTAATTTTCAAAAAAATCGTAATAATTACAACAGAGAGTGTTTAGATTAAAAGAATAGTAATACCACGGTACTGATCACTTTTTTTGTGACCTTCACATTTTCACAAAAAAAATTGTTTTTGAGTGTAGAACTTCTAATTTTTGAACCTCTTTTTTACTGATATTTGTTGCTAATGGATCTTATTTTAGATTGTAATTCTCAGATAACATTAAAATGTGCCATAAACAGTTAAATTATAGGGAAAAAAATCTTATTACAAAATTGAAAAAATTTGTGGACAAAACTATTTTACATTTTATTATTTTATAAGAAGTATTAGAAGATGCATTATATGTACAAATTGTTCACCTATATACATAATTCATATTACAAAAATTCTCGTTTCCAGTTTCGGCGTTTTCAATAAAATTTCTGAATTTTAACTTAAAATTTTAAAAAACGGACACGCCACGGAGCTGAAATTTTTGAGGGAATTCCGCAATTTATCAAAAATTATAATATCTATTTGTACATATTTGTGGTTGCGAATAGGTTTTATATATACCTGTGAAATGTATCCATACCCAAGCAAAAATTTTTTATTTTGAATGTGTTTTCTGTGACGCCGCCAAATATTACAGTTACGTGCAAATCACCCATAAACGATAAATATATTTCATTTTTAAATCATTTTTCATACAATTTAACATTTATAAAAGAAAGTTCATTTGTCTTAAGAGAAAAAACAAAATTTTCTTATACAGTAATATGAATCTAAATAAACAAAAAAATTTTTAGTCAAAAAGTGAATTTTTCAACTTTAATTGTAATTAATTCTATAATTTTCAATAGAATATATACTTCATTTACATCAATCGATTCGTCTTGATGCAAAGAATCAGATTTTTTATTTATTTCTCAATAAATAATAACATTCTATTGTACAGCAACATGATTTTTAAGAAAAAATGAATTTTTATTAAAAGTGCAAATTTTTTGTCTATAATTGGTTTTAATTCTATAAATTTAAGTAAAATATATACTTTATATATACCAATCGATCCGTCTTGGTGTAAAGAATAAGATTTTAGAAATAAATGAATAAGATTTTCTTATACAGCAACATAATTTTGCAGAAAGAACTCATTTTACATTCTCATCAAAAATGAGAAAGTCTTGGATTTGTGCGATTTTGAGCATTGTCTAATTTTGGTAAATCTTCACCAAAGGGGTCACCATAAGGGGTTCACCATAAGGGGGTCAGTTTCATGACCCCCTTATTCCAGAAAAATGGTTTTTAGAGAAGTGTCTGTCTGTCTGTCGTCTGTCTGTAGAAAAATTTGTCTCCACGATAACTCGAATAAATTTTTATGAATCGATTTGCAATTTGGGAAACTTTTTAGTCCATAAAAATGAAGCCTGAGTTCGTTGGGCAGCCCATTTCGTCAAAAAACAACAAAAATACAAAATTTTAAAAATTTCAAAATTTTGTATTTTTTACAATTTTCAAAAAAATATTTTTTTTAAATTTTTTCCTTAAATTTGGTGCAAAAACAAACAACTTTTCCCTCAGACACTTTTCAGTACAACAAAAAACAAAAAAGTTATGAATTTTTTTTTTTTTTTTAATTTGCTATTTATTGCTTTTTTTGGACTTTTTGTCAGCCTTCTCTTCAGTAGAAAATTTGTCATATTGGGGCCGTGTTAATAAAAATTAGTTCACATTATGCCAATACAGCTTTCTTAACATTAGAATCGACAATTGCATCTTTTACACAAATTAAAAAAATTTTTTTCCAAAAAAGTGCAAAAAATTGAGATTTATAGTGAGTGAAGCATTAGCCGAAACATGAGAAAACATTAAAAACATATCGAAACCTTCCTTTTTTTCTTTTAAATGCCAAATTTAGGTAAAAATACAAAATTAGGAACAAAAAAGAACTCAAAAGTTTCCAAAATTCTGCCTTTTTTTGATTTTTTTCATAAAATTTGCTTTTTACATTCTCATCAAAAATGAGAAAGTCTTGGATTTGTGCGATTTTGAGCAATGTCTAATTTTGCTAAATCGCGTTTACGTTTCATGACCCCCTGATTCCAAAAAAATGGTTTTTAGAAAAGTGTCTGTCCGTCTGTCTGTCTGTCTGTCTGTCTGTCGTCTGTCTGTAGAAAAATTTGTCGCCACGATAACTCGAATAAATTTTTATGAATCGTCTTGCAATTTGGCACACTTTTTTAGTCCATAAAAATGAAGCCTGAGTTCGTTGGGCAGCCCATTTCGTCAAAAAACAACAAAAATACAAAATTTTGAAATTTTCAAAATTTTGTATTTTTGACAATTTTCAAAAAAATATTTTTTTTGTATTTTTTTCCTTAAATTTTAAACAAAATCAAGCAATTTTTCCTTGAGACACTTTTTTGTACAACAAGAAAGAAAATAGTTATGAATTTTTTGACATTTTCAAAATTTTCAAAATTTTGTATTTTTGACAATTTTTTAAAAAATATTTTTTTTTATTTTTTTCGTTAAATTTTGAACAAAATCAAGCAACTTTTCCTTAAGGTACTTTTTTGTACAACAAAAAACAAAAAAGTTATAAATATTTTTTTCAAAAAAGTGCAAAAAATTTTGAGGTTTATAGTGAGTGAAGCATTAGACAAAACATTAAAAAAACATTAAAAACATGTCAAAACTTACATTTTTTTCCAGATGACAAATTTAGGTTAATATACAAATTTAGGGACAAAAAAGAACTCAAAATATGCCAAAATTTTGATTTTTTAAAAATATTTTCGTAAAATTTGCTTTTTACATTCTCATCAAAAATGAGAAAGTCTTGGATTTGTGCGATTTTGAGCATTGTCTAATTTTGGTAAATCTTCACGTTTCATGACCCCCTGATTCCAGAAAAATGGTTTTTAGAGAAGTGTCTGTCTGTCTGTCTGTCGTCTGTCTGTACACTGAAAAAAAAAAGTATTGAACCAAGAAAATTTTTCTTGGTTGAAGCAAATCGTGGGATTGAATACGGCCAAGACTATTAAAGTATTGATTCAAGAAAACGATTTTCTTGACATAGGATATTTGGGAGAAGAACATATATTCTTGATCCAAGAAAATATGTAATTCGACCAAGAAGTTAGTCTTCTTATACGAAGTATGAAATGTATTAAATGAATAAAATATTTTCTTGTTCTAAGAATATATATAGTTAATTGAATTATTTTATTTGATTCATTCAATTTTTTGTAACGTTCGTTCAAGTAATTCAAGATTTAAATGAAGAAAACATTTATTTTGTGAGAAGAACAGATATTCTTGATCCAAGAAAATATGGAATTCGATCAAGAAGTTAAGTAGCATGTAAGAAATGCAGAATATATTAATTCAAAATCATTTATGTATCAAATCAAGAAAGTATGTTCTCTGTCCAAGAAAATATTTTCTTGATTTGAGAAAATTTATAGATTTCAATCAAAAAAATACTTTCTCAATACAAGTAAATTATTTACTTAAATTACCCCCCCCCTTACCCCCATCCCATCTTTTCTAATACTTAGGTCAAACATTTTTATTATTTAATTAATTAACATTTATATTTTTTATTTAAATAATTGTTATTTTACATATATATTTACATTTAATTAATACTTATCACAAATACAACATTGTGTTAAGTAAAAAAAAGTTTCAAAGCAAATAAATAAAATGATTCGATTCAAGAAACATGAATTCTCCACACAATACTTTATTATTTCGCTTAAGAACATGATATTCTAGATTCAATACTTTTTGGTACTTCGGAAAAGTAAAATATTTGGTTGAAATAATTACATATTGAGTTCTGCCAAATACTAAATTGTTAATTCAAGAATTCTGTTCAATGCTAATATTTACTTGACACAAGAAAATGAATTTCTTTCTTCAAATAAATATGGGATTAATTGAATGTAATTTTTAATCAACTTGAAACAAATATTTACACGGAAAAAATAAGTTCAGCAGATTTTACGAAACTAATTTCGCACTAGCGGATATTTAAGATTCCTTGACGAAGTTTTTCAAAAACCCAGAAACTTTCACTACTTTAAGCAGAACAATTTTCGAGAAACTGCAACCAGTGTTGTAATTTATAAAACAAGCTTGAATGTAGAAATGTTTCGTATTTTCTGGTGAACATTTTATTAGAAAATGGTAAAAATGTTTCGTGCAATCTAAAAACGCGTGGTTTGAGTTTCCACTTCGCTGTCTATCGTGAATTCTCGAACACAAAGTTTCGTAAAATTCTATACGGGGTGTACCAAAAGTCGCGTTATAAATAGATATGTTGAAGCTTGTCTCGTCGCGTCGGTATTAACTTGTCTGCTGTATATAGAGATAATATGTGGAAGGAAAAAGAGAACTGCTTTACCTGCCGGTAACATTTGGATAATTGTTTTCTTTTACGTATTTCACATTTCATTGTTCCAAATTCGTAACATTTTTTATGTGATTTTGTAATCCAAACTTTTAATTATTATTAATTTCTTTTAATTTACATTCCAATAAATTTTATAGTTTATCATAATATTTACCGATGACAATAAATGTACATATATATTAATTTCTCAAAATTTTAATTAATTCTAATTTTTATTAGTTTTAACTGTTATTACTTCAAATTTTAGACAATTTAATATTAAAATTTTTTGAGTTTGAATTTAATTTTGAAAATTTTTTTGCAATTTATTTATAATTTAAAATTAAGAATAAAATTATTTTTTTAAAATTGAAAAATTTTATAGAGATTTTATAACCAATTATAATTAAAAATGTTATTTTAAAAACTATAAAATATTTTGTATAACTTTTAAAAAAATGATTTTTCTAAAAATTAATATTCAGTATATTGACATTTCTCACAAGCGCAGTTTTAATCTCCTCAGTTAGTATATAAAGAAACTCAATTCTTTCATCTACAAGTGCGAGTTATATTGTATGTGCGTTGCGTCAGAATTCGTTTATATGTATGCGTATTTCCGTTAAGTTAGTGTCAGAATAAAATAAGCCAATCCAAGCGAACCATTGCGTTGTAGAGTGCAGTTACATGTGTCGAACCAATCATCTATCTCCTATAGAAGACGAGAAAAAATGGTCTTGAGAGCTCATTGGTACATTAAGAAATTCTTTTTTCTGCTTTATTCGTTTTTTTCTCCGTGAATATTTTTTTCCGTGGCGCATGCGCTTCAGGCTAAACATTTTACAAAACTCTTGAATTAGAACGTCCAACCGATCATTTGTGAATTCCATAGAATTTTTTTTGAGTTTTCGAGAAACGCAGTCATCATATATTACTATTGATTCTGTTTTATCTTATACTAAACTCCTCTCCGTATCCGCTATTCCAAAATTAGTTTCGTAAAATGTACTAAATTAATTTTTTCCGTGTACTTATATTAACCTTCGTATTTTCTTGAATCAGGATTATATAAGCGTTGAATTAAGTAAAAACTTTTTTAAAGGAAACAAAAGAATGATTTAATTCAAGATCTTACACTTAATTGAATTGAATAAATAAAATATTTCATTCCAGAAAATATAATATTCTCGCAAGAAATTAATGATTTTGAAACATGAGAATATAGAAATGCTTCAAGTAAAAGAAATGCTTAGATTAATTAATATTTCTTTGAAACAAAATAATTTTTAATTGAGTTGAAACAATTATTAACTTGTATTAATCTTCCCATTTTCTTGGCTCAAGACTATGGGTGTTGGATGAAATAAATAGTTGCTTTAAAGGAAATAAAAAAATTATTTGACTCAAGATACCAAATGACTCAAGGTAAATTACTTGACGTGAGAACATGATATTCTTGATTCAATACTTTTTCGAGACTTGGCGCATGTAAAACAGTTCGTTTGAAACAGTAAGATATTTACTTATGTCAAACCCATATTTTCTTATTTCAATAACTTTGATCAATGCTCAAAATTACTTGACACAAGAAAATAAATTTCTTCCAATAAGAAAATATGGGTTTGTTTCAAATAAATCAGGTCAAGAAAATGCATTTACTTGATTCAATGAACTTTTTTTTCAGTGTAGAAAAATTTGCTTTCTAAATCTGAATAAGTGAAATTTTCACTTTTTTTTATGTGTGAACCTTTTTCTCACTTATTAATAAGTAGAATCTACTTATACATAAGTGAAATATTCACTTTTTTATGTGTGAACTTGTTTTCACTTATCAATAAGTGAAATCCGCACTTATGTATAAGTGAAATATTTAGTTAAAAAGAAATTCATCTGCGCATTATATTACAATTTATTATTTACACCTACTTTTAAATGTTTAAATACTTAATGTAATAATAAATGTTTTTAATGTTTTTATCATTTCAGTTAATATATTAGAAATGTTTTATTTTATTTAATTATAAAAATTGTCATTTAAAATTTAATAAAATTTTAAAAAAATATTCAGTTAAATATTATATTAACAGTAATCTAATAACTAACTTTTTATTTACTAAGTATTTATATACATATATAATAAGAGAAATCTTAAACAAAACGTTAAAGTAGAACACAATAAACTAACTCTTTATAAGTATCACCCAATAATTTTCTACGAGTATAAGGCAACTTATTAAGTGTCATTGTAGTGTTTCTCGTTGATCATCAAAGTTAAGCGACATTGCTTGCGGTTAATATTAAGATGAATGACCGTTTGGGAATTTAGTTTAAAAAGTTGAAAAATTGATACCCTCACAGCACTGGGATATTCAGGATATCCCAGAGACGTCCTGGGGATATCGATTTGTTTTCGGAAGTTTGGATATCCCTGGATTATCCTCTGGATATCCATGGACGTCCCTAGGATATCCCAGAGATATCCAAACTTCCGAAAACAAATCGATATGCCCAGGACGTCTCTGGGATATCCTGAATATCCCGGTGCTGTGAGGGTATGTTTATAAGTTTCAGACTGATAATGAGAAGAGAAGAGAGTGTTAAATAGTTGATAGTAAATAAATATTTTTTTTTATATAATATTGATCCTGATTATTTATTTACATTCACTTCTTAATGTCTGAGTATTCACTAATCTCATAATTGAATATTCACTTATTAATAAGTGAATATAATTCACTTATTTCATAAGTGAATATAATTCACTTATTTCATAAGTGAATATAATTCACTTATTTCATGTGTGAATATTCACTTATTCTACGTAGAAGAGTTTTGAAACATGGAATAAGTGAATATTCACTTAAAATAAGTGAAATTTCACTTATTCCGATTTAGAGAGTGTCTCCACGATAACTCGAATAAATTTTTATGAATCGATTTGCAATTTGGGAAACTTTTTTAGTTTATAAAAATGAAGCCTGAGTTCGTTGGGCAGCCCATTTCGTCAAAAAACAACAAAAATACAAAATTTTGAAATTTTCAAAATTTTGTATTTTTGACAATTTTCAAAAAAATATTTTTTTTATTTTTTTCCTTAAATTTTGAACAAAATCAAGCAATTTTTCCTTGAGATACTTTTTTGTACAACAAAAAACAAAAAAGTTATAAATTTTTTTTTCAAAAAAGTGCAAAAAATTGAGGTTTATAGTGAGTGAAGCATTAGACAAAACATTAAAAAAACATTAAAAACATGTCAAAACTTACATTTTTTTCCAGATGACAAATTTAGGTTAATATACAAATTTAGGGACAAAAAAGAACTCAAAATATGCCAAAATTTTGATTTTTTAAAAATTTTTTCGTAAAATTTGCTTTTTACATTCTCATCAAAAATGAGAAAGTCTTGGATTTGTGCGATTTTGAGCATTGTCTAATTTTGGTAAATCTTCACGTTTCATGACCCCTGATTCCAGAAAAATGGTTTTTAGAGAAGTGTCTGTCTGTCTGTCTGTCAGGAAGGAAGAGTAAGGAGACCGAACTCTGCTTCTACAAATGTCTGAAAAATATGTACGAAAAGTGCCAGACTCACTGTGTTCTAGTTGATCGCCAATTAAGTCGATCATGCGCATTGAACTAAAGTTCAGTGTTGACATAGATGAAAAGTGTGGTTATGTCAAGGTAAATATAACATAGTTTAAACAGTGTTAATTTTAAAAGCAAATTTATTTATTTGCAATTGTGATATTATTTAGATTTTCAAAATAATTTAATAATATATTTATGAAAAGGGAAAAATTTTGCGAAAATGGTTAAGAAGAATTGTGTTTATAACTAGAGTATATTTACATATACCGTAGAAGGATAGAAGAGACTAATGTTTTTAGACTCTTTTTGTTCTTTCTTTACATCCGGGCACACAACACGACATTTTTTAAATAAAATAAATACATAATTATTAAAACGAAATGTATTGTATATGTATCTCACTAAGACCGGCTAAATGTAAACATTAGATCTTACATCTCACTCGCACAATTTTTACGAGAAACAGAGACACAACACAGCTTATGCGCATGATCGACTTAATTGGCGATCAACTAGAACACAGTGAGCCTGGCACTTTTCGTGCATATTTCTCTGAGATTTTTAAAGCGCTTTCTACACAGAGTTCGGTCTCCTTACTCTTCCTTCCTGCTGTCTGTCTGTCGTCTGTCTGTAGAAAAATTTGCCTTCACGATAACTCGAATAAATTTTTATGAATCGATTTGCAATTTGGGGAACTTTTTTAGTCTATAAATGAAGCGCGCAACACACTCTTCGAGTTATCTTGTTTACAAAAATCGGGATCCACACACACACACACACATACACACATTCGGACAATTGTTCAGGGCAGGGTTGTTATAAAAGTGGAGGGGATGTGTACTAGACTTTGACAAAATATGTACTAGATTGTACTGTTACTAGCGCTGTTTCGTACTAGGATTGTACTTACTATGTTTCACGCGGTAAATTCAAAATTTGAACTAAAAATTTTGTATTTCGATGGCTCCTAAATGAAAACGAGAGAAATTATAAAGCACGTAACTCACGAAAAAAGTAGAAAAAGCGTTATTCATCAAAAATATTTTTTAGGATAATTTTTAAAAATTTTGTTATTTATTTTAAGCCAATATAAAATCACAAATAAAGAATTTTTATTATTTGAAGTTAATTTAGCTTTAATAAAACAATTTTATTAACTTATATTTTTACAATTTGTTTACACTTTAAAAATAATAAATATTACAAATTGTAACATAGCCTTCAAAATACTAGAATTTAATAAAATATTTTAATGTTTAAACACAATTATATTGGACTAAACTTCTAAATACTTATTTTAAGCTTACAAAATAGCGATAGATGATAACGACGACGACGACTTAATTTATTAAGTCGTCATTATCATCTATCGCTTGAAGAATTTCTACCAATTCTTCTTCGTTTAAATCAGTCTCATTTTCCTTTAACGAGTTAACAATATGTTTGGCAGAAAGATTTTGATATTGGATTACATTATATTTAATTGCATCTTTAATTCGCATCGCAGCTGAAATTGTTTTAATATTTAACCTATTTCTTATTCTTGTTTTCATCAATTTTAATTGCGAAAAAGCCCTTTCCAAAGCCGCGGAAGAATGTGGTAGTACAATTAAATACTTTACTACTTTCATCAAATTGGGAAACAAAGGTTCTGATAAATCAGTTTTAGTCTTATTCACCATTAACCAAAAGTCAATATTACTAAAATTTTGGAATTCCTCATAAGCAAATACTTCGCTTAAATTCTGCCACTTAATATTTACCCTTTCGGGGTCGACTTCTATTGATAGAAACAAACGATTAAAAGATGCAATGGAGTTAATTCTTCCACTCAATGCGTTTTTAATGGTGAAATTTGAAGCGAATTGCAAATAGGAACTATTAAAGTCAAATCTTGAAGAAATTTGAGAACACAGCTCTACGTAATAATCCAATGCTCTAAGCTTAAAATCATGCAACTCTCTTAAATCTACAATAAAATTTTCGTCATTTAACAAATTTTCCACCTTTGCTCTAAAGTACATAGCCTCTAAGGGCAAGTAGTTTCGCGGATTAGTAACATGAATTTTTGCAAAATCAAAATTGTTTAAAACTTCAGGCTTAATAAAAGATTTCAACAGAATTTTGTACAAACCACTTACACGTTCTAACAGATGTGGTAGTTTAGGTTTATCGCTTTGAAATTCCCTATTAATGTCAGTAACTAATTCTAAAGCATACGACAAGAAAGTCAAATAAATTTTAAAAATGTTATTTTGTAGAGCGCTGTAAACATTTTGTGCCATCGGCAACTTGTCTTCAGTGGAAGCTATTCTAAAAAAAGCGTTAAAGGTCCCCAATTGTCGAGAATTCGTTTGACCACAGCCTGTAAATAAAAAAAAGAATTAAATAAAATAAATATAATCTTGTTGAACATTTAAACAAATTAATTTCAGATTTTCAAAGCTAAAAATAAATCATATAAAAAATAACAAACAAGATAATTTAATAATTAAAATTAATTTTTTCCAAACTTACTATGATTGAAAGCCATCGAGTTTGCCCAGGATAGAGCATTTTCAGTGGTTTTTTTAGCAAATATTTGACACTCCTTCAGTTCATTTAGTCTTTTTGAACTATGCGATACATATGTGTAAATATCTCGGGTGAATTGTTCTACAGTTGAGGTCAATTTGCAACTTGCACTCGAGGCGCACAAATGTGTTGAGTGGCAAACACAACCTAAGATGAATAAGTTAGGATTCAATTGAGGCCTTGGATCCAATAACTCGCCCGACGCTCGGAGGAACGCGCAACTGCCAGTCAGTGAGCAGTGAGCGCCTCTGGGCCACTCACTGCTACCCGACTGGTATTAGCGCGTGTCTTCGAGCGTCGGGCGAGTTATTGGATCCAAGGCCTCAATTGTTTTAATCGTTTTCCCAATCCAGTGCGCACACCCATCATGACGCTCGCGTTGTCAGCTGCAAATCCAATTAAATTCGTATAAGGAATTTTGTTGTCGTCAAAGATTTTTAAAATAGCAGTAAATAGAGCTTCGGCGGTGCCATCAGTAAATTCGATGAGATCCAAGAAACGGTCATGTACTCCGTCTTCGTCCCAAAATCTAACAATAATTACAAGACTCTTTGTAACGGATATGTCAGTTGCCTCATCAACTATCATGCAAAATAAATTTCTTTGTAATTTTTTAATTAAATCATTCTTGGCATAAGGTGCCAATTTTGTCAAAATAATGTTGGTGCTTTTGTTTCTCGCAATTTTTAAGTTTTTGGCGATTTCGGAATCTACAAAAGTAGCAGCAAAAATCTTGGGCAGAACATCCATTAAACAAAACGGCAAATTCTCTTGACAAATAAAGCATGATAACTTAAATTCAGCATTTTTAACATGATCTTCGAAACTAATCTTATTGATAGCAACAGCGATATCAGGTACACTTGCGATGGCATTAACTTTTTTAATGTGATTTGCGCTTTCAGCATGACGTTTAAGATGAAAGGAGCTTCCTGTAACAAACGTGTTACACAATTTGCACATTGGTTTGCCATCTAATTGACAAATCCACTTAAAATCATTAAGCCACTGTTTTCGAAATTTTTGCTTATATATTTTTTGAACACGGGGTTTCGTTTTTTTTTGTATTCGCAGTATTTTCATTATTTGATTTTGTAACAGTTTCTTCTTCGAAATCAGAATCCTGAAGTTCATCTATTGCAAACGAATCCAAACCTTTTAAAACCTCAATTTCTGATGTAGTAATAGTTAGAAGAATGATTTTAAAATGAGAAAATTTATTACAACATTAAATTTACATAAAATATATGTTTAGAATAACTATAAGTACTTTTTTCTATTTTTATTCGGCGAAAGTACTTAAACCAGAAAAACTGTTCTACTTTTATCTATAAAAGTATATTTAAGAAAAGTAATTTTTTTCTAATATTAGTATCTTTAAAACGATTACAAAATTCTAGTTGAAAAATAAGCAATTCCTTATAAACTATAAAAAACTTTACTCTCTCAAGCAAAAATTATTTTTTAAACAATTTAATCAAATGAAAATAATACGACTTACCTATCCATTTTAAAAACTATTGTAAAAATTAATTAAAAGAAATTTTTATGTATTCAAAGGAACAGCATTTTTCATCGAATATAGGCTACTATACTATAAAAAAGATTCAACTTGTAGAAAACTTTACAGAGTTATAGGTTATATAGTTATGTAGATCACTAATAAACATGCTGTGTTTGCAAATATAAACAAAAATTTAATTCTAACAGCAGAATTATTATTCCGGTAGAACAGACCAATTAAATTTGTTGTAGCTTTCAATATGGCGGTTAATGGGAAGTTTGAAAGATAATTTAAAAAACGTTGATTACATGTTTAAAAACTTAACATTTTAATAATTAATTTTAATAATTCTAGAAAAAATGAAATGATAAAAAGAAATTACAAGATTTACAAAAAGCTTTTTAAAAAGATTTCATAAATGAATAAACAATTTCTACGAAATAAAAACTGAGAAACTTTACTGTAGAATAGAGAAATAAAAATATGTTAATTTAATCCTACAGTAAGGTTTGCATTAAATTTAACTTTTTTTATTGATAGAAAATATATAAATATAAATTAATAATAAATATATGTTATTACTTAGTTCTACAATTAAAATATACAAGTTTAGAAGACTATTTATAAGAGTAAATTGAAAAGAATATTATATTCAAACATAACCTCAAATTTACAAACATACTGAATTTAATTTTTTTATAATTATTTGATATATATATATTTTTTATATATTAATTAACATTAATTACCTGCATTTTACAAGTTTTTTTTCTTCTTTTTCGGGATTGCGACAGATTTAAAATATGTTTTCTTCTAGCACTTCGGGTGCACATTTTGCTCTTTAGTCTTTACCACACCGTTTAACTGACCGTTTAGAAAACATAAAACATTCAGAAAACTTGGACCGATAGGAATCTACCAATCAAATTCTGTTTTAACTATTCTTATGGCGCACTCACACCTTTGGTGGCTGCACTGGCTGCCTGCCTGCGCGCAGGCAATAGCAACTAGAATTTTAAAAATATTTATTTTTTAATAAAAACTTTAAATTTTGTAATTTGTACTAGTTTGTACTGACTTTTAAAATTGTACTTTTTACAGTATACTAAAAAGGTCATTGGGGTACTAGTGTACTAGAACATGTCAAATTGTACTAGAAAAGTACAATTGTACTAGTAATAACAACCCTGCACGGAAAAAAAAGTTCGAGGATTATTCGGGAACTTTGTTCTTAACTTTTGGATACGGCGGGTAATACACAGATAACTAAAGGTTGCCTCGTTTAAATATGTAATTTACTATTTCTCTACAAATTATAACTATTTCACCACTTCTCGGCAAACTGTTCTTGAAAAAGTCGGGAACTGTTCAAGAAAATCGAAAAGAATGCAAGAAAAAATGGATTCTGCTTCCCCCCTCCCACTTCCCCTCCTTGACACGTGCGCACACACACACACACATTTATCCTTGAAGGTCACATACAATTTTTATTTTTTATTAAGTTTCTGAAATAGAAAAAACCATATTAGAGAAAAATCGACGGCGGCTGAAACAGAACTCGCGTACCCGAGAATAGAAGTCCGGCGTCTTCCCAGTGAGAAATTTCTCACCGGTCCAATATCGGTCCAATATTGGGAGCCAAGAGACCGATCATCGGTCCAATAAAGGCTCCCAATATTGGACCAATATGGGCTGATGCTTGGGATGTAACGGCATCGCCAATCATCGGTTGTCAATATTGGTCCAATATTGGCCGAATATTGGCAACCAAGAGAAAAAAATTTTTTTAAATAAATTTTTTTTAATTAAATAATAATAATAAAAAATTAATGTTTATAATTTTTGTTTAATATATTTATTTGTTTAATTATTTATTTTTAATAATTCATGTAAATAATAAATAATTTATTATTTATAAATTATAATTATTTTAAAATGCAGCAGCTATTAGAAAATAGCATTCTGCAAAAAAATTCTATCATTGAAAAATCAATGATAGGCGAGAGAAATCCGCGTCTTTAAATAGATTCGCAGATGATAGACAAGAGATATCCGCGTCATTAAACGGATTCGCAGATATACTCTGGTCTCGCGACGAATCTCTCGATACTTATATTCACTGGAGTCGCCGTGTCAGTTGCGAGAATGGTTACAGCGTCCCTCTTGCGGCAGAGATAAGAATTGTCACGTAAACTGCAGGTATAATAAGGCGGTCGGTAAAGCGATTTAGCAGTTTACGTGACAATTCTTATCTCTGCCGCAAGAGGGACGCTGTAACCGTTCTCGCAACTGACACGGCGACTCCAGTGTATATAAGTATCGAGAGATTCGTCGCGAGACCAGAGTATATCTGCGAATCCGTTTAATGACGCGGATATCTCTTGTCTATCATCTGCGAATCTATTTAAAGACGCGGATTTCTCTCGCCTATCATTGATTTTTCAATGATAGAATTTTTTTGCAGAATGCTATTTTCTAATAGCTGCTGCATTTTAAAATAATTATAATTTATAAATAATAAATTATTTATTATTTACATGAATTATTAAAAATAAATAATTAAACAAATAAATATATTAAACAAAAATTATAAACATTAATTTTTTATTATTATTATTTAATTAAAAAAAATTTATTTAAAAAAATTTTTTTCTCTTGGTTGCCAATATTCGGCCAATATTGGACCAATATTGACAACCGATGATTGGCGATGCCGTTACATCCCAAGCATCAGCCCATATTGGTCCAATATTGGGAGTCAATCGGCGCCCAGCACGGCAACCAATATTGGACCGATATTGGACCGATTAAAGTCTATTGGCAATTTCTCACTGGGTTATCCAGCTGAGCTAAACAGGCGAGTTAAATACCTCAGCATAAAATAAATATATAAGGCACGCAAGTCTTACTGACGGTGAGACTTGTTGAGACTGGTGCGCACTGGGTTTCTGCGCACCAAGATTCCTTGACGAGTTCCCGAGAATTTCAGAAACAGTTGCGGCCAGTGCCATGAACTTTACTTGAGAAAGTAATGAAAAAGAGACTAATGGACTATTTATAGCTTTTTCTAATACAGTTCCCGAACTTCTTTCAAACATTCATTGATTACCATTGAATGTTCGTCGCTAGTTCAGAGCTGTTACCACGTATCCAAGAGTTAGGAAATAATTCCTGAAATATCTGGGAACTTTTTTTTCCCGTGTGGTTCAGAGTCTTATATAACATAGTCCTATATAGA
This sequence comes from Leptopilina heterotoma, assembly GCF_015476425.1. Taxonomy (NCBI): domain Eukaryota; kingdom Metazoa; phylum Arthropoda; class Insecta; order Hymenoptera; family Figitidae; genus Leptopilina; species Leptopilina heterotoma. The sequence goes on along the minus strand of NW_025110828.1, from coordinate 160,244 downwards.
AGAAAATTTGTTAAAAGGATTTTTAAAAATTTTGTTAATTAAACGACTACAAAGCTTCCTCACGAGGAAGCAAAATTGATCGGATTCGCTTGAAACTTTTTACTCGGGGGTTTTCAGGGTCGCTCATTACGAATCCGATTTCAGATTTTGAAAATTCAAAATAGCGGATCCAATATAGTGGACAAAATTTTCTAAAATTCATCGGATTCATTTAAAACTCCTAACTAGAGGGTTTTCGCTGATTACGAACAACTTTTTAAACGATGATAAATACAACATTTTTACCCCGCAGTCACCTGGTAGGTATACTACTTATGACCCCAGAGTTTACCACGTGGAGGTATGCGGTCGGATTTTACATTCCATTAGTTATTTTGTTTTTTTAATATTTTTTTTGTTTGTTCTTATATTGGATCCGACATTTTCAAAACCGATATTACATTTTTAATCTACAACATCAATTAATCCAAAGTAACAAGTTCTAAGTAAGTCTAATACATTTTTTAAATGGCGCCGGCCATATTCGAACTGCCGCATTGTATTTTAAAAATCTGATGCTATATTCGCAATCATCGACCCTGATAACCCCCGAGTAAAAAGTTTCAAGTGAATCCGATGAATTTTAGAAAATGTTGTCCGCCATATTGGATCCGCCATTGTTAATTTTTAAAATCTGAAATCGGATTCGTAATCAGCGACCCTAAAAACCTCCGAGTTAAAAGTTTCAAGGGAATCCGATGAATTTTAGAAAATGTCGTCCGCCATATTGAATCCGCCATTTTGAATTTTTTAAATCTGATATCGGATTCATAATCAGCGACCACAAAAACCCCCCGTGTAACAAGTTTCAAGCGAATCCGATCAATTTTTTTATTTTGACAGCCGCCATATTCGATCCGCCATTTTGAATTTTGGCAAACTAATAGCAGATTCATAATTAGCATTCCGGACGTCCTTGACGCAACTACTTAAACCGCACGGCCACTGAGTCTCAATGAGACTTTTGGTTTTAAACCAAAAGAAAAGAAGCCCGAGTTCTCATTGAGACTCAGTGGCCGTGCGGTTTAAGTAGTTGCGTCAAGGACGTCCGGAATGCTAATTATGAATCTGCTATTAGTTTGCCATTGGCTAATCTAATATATTAATGCCAGTGCCGTATATTTGTTACTTATAAGGGCAAAGTGAAAACTATGACTAAAAATTTTACACATACTAATCCTGAATTATTTTAATTATTAAAAATGAATATTAAATAATTCATAATAAAATTATAATCATTACAAAATTCAACTTTTAAAACATTTTACAATTAAAAATATTTAATGGATAATTTAATAAACATCGATAAATAATTGATATTTTTTATTATTCAGTAACAAAATTATTAACATTTATTATTAGATATAGGGGAGACTGGGGCGAAAAGTTAAACTGCCAAAACCGTTAAAATTCATTATCTTTCGAACGGGAATAGTTAGAGCATTGCAATTTTAATTATAGAAGGGTGTTATCACTCTAAATAAATGTCTGGAGTAGTGTTGCATATCGATCTGATAAATTTTAGGTGTCGCTCGATTGTTATCGAAAAATAACAAAGTTGTTCGTTTAGTCGAGATGAATGACTTTCTATTGTTTTTTATCGTCTCGTTTCGATCGACGTTTTCGATCGAACTAATTTAAATGCAAGACGTCATTTGAATCTTAAAAACGGAAAGTAATTGCTTTAATAATAAAAATGTCCGAATCATTACAGCCGAGGTAAAATTTAAAATCTAATTTTTTAAAACGGTTACTTTATTTAGAAAATGAAATAAATCTTTTTAACCTTTGAAAATTTTTAAAATTGAGTTTAGAATTTAATAAATTTTTAAGTCTAATTATAAATTTAATTGTAATCCTTATATGAAATCAGTAGATATGCAAATTAGGTAAAGAGAGACATTCTGATGTTATTTTCCTTCAAAAGAGGAAGAAAGCAATACCGTTACCTGAAGAGAGATAGTTTTATAATGTTTTCAATAAATGAAAGAGAGATAAGTATGCGTTAACTTTTCTGCGTTATAAACAGAGAGCGATTGATGTTTAGTTACTAGAAAAAGGGAGACAGAAAAAAATTTTCACTAAATGATATATTGAATATTATATATATATATATGTATATATAGAAAGAGAAACGAGAGGCCTGCTCGAGTACCTGGCCTATTGTTCAAAGGGTTTCTTTCAACCAGTGGGCAGTCTATTGAGTGACCAATGAGCAGAGAGAGAGAGAGTATGAATTAGTGGTAACTCAAGTGCGAAATGCCAAGACTGCAAAAACGGCCCATCATTGGCCCAATAATGTCTGCCGAGAATTGGCAGTAATTGCTGGGCCATTACTGGTGTTAAAAACGTCCCATTGCTGGGCCAATGATGGCGTCGATGGTCAGATTTTCAAATTTTCTAAGACTGGGCCGGCTCTCAGCATAATAATGGTACATTCACGGAAAAGTTGATCAATCTTTAATAACAAAAGACAATTGCCAGTGATGTGACGTAGATCAGCCCATTAATGGAACATAAGTGGCACTTTAATGGCAAAAATTTTGTATCTTTGATGGCAAATTACAATTTCCAGTATTGAGGCGGCGCTTGGCCCAATACTGGCAATTGTAATTTGGCATCAAAGATACAAAATTTTTACCATTAAAGTGCCACTCATGTTCCATTAATGGGTTGATCTACGTCACATCACTGGCAATTGTAAAACCTTATTCTTCAATGTTTCAAGAATATTAAACAATTTTTTTATGTAAATTGAATGATAAGTTTATAAAAAGTACAGTTTTGAAAAGTAACATTCTTTCAATTTCAGTAGTGGATACAGAACAGAAATTTTCCATTCATTTTCTATATTTTTCGTCGTTTAAAAATAAGTTAATGAATATTGAGTTTTTTTATCAAACAATCAGTGAACTGTAAGTTATTTCCACATAATAAATTAAAACATTTTTTTACAATTTATATAGATAGAGCAAACAAATATTTTTAGTACAAAAGACATTAAAATCAGTTATTTAAACAATATAAAATTTTTTTTCTAAAACCAAGCTTCTTTGAAACTCAATGATTTCTGCATTAGCTCACTTTCGTTTCGTTGTTTTTTCAAATTTTCTTAAGACATCATTTTTTTTAATAAAACACAAAAGTACTTTTAGAAATACAAAAAAAATATAAAAGAACAAAAAGACCTAAAAAATTACAACAAATGGAGTGTAATTTAGATCGCCTCTCCGTAGTGTACTCTGGAAAGCAGAGTATTATAAATCCTGTAGCTAAATGATCTTAACAAATACACAGTTTTAGTATTCTTTATAACATTTACTTCGAACGTCATTTCTTTACTGCATATAAAGCTTCTCCGATTTTTCTCGAACAACAAAATTCATAAATTTTTTTAAATTTTTATTTACTTTCGTATTGAATTAAACCAATACACTTGAATTTTTGAAATCTAACTTTTTATTCGTAATAGCAACCCCAACAACCCCGCTTAAACGTTTCATTGAAATAGACGGAGTTTTAAATATTTTTGTTCTATTAACATTTTATTCTTGTACCCCTAGATATAAACACACCCCCTGCTTTAAGGGTGCATGCGATCAAATCGTCATAGGGCTCATGTGAAAGGGCATGGTTTAATTTTTAATTTCTGATATTAGCGAAGTTTGTAGCACGTCAGGATTTAGCTGTATAATTTTTTAAAAATGTCCAAAAACGCAGTTTTTAGGGGTTTCAATACCAATTTTCTCTAAAACGTGACGCGATGGGAAGTTTTCAAGCCCTGCACTGTAAATGAAAGCTTCTAAATTAGAGTTGATTTTCGGTATTAAAATAGAACCAAATCTCGATTTAGTACCAAAAATTGGTACTGAATTAGTACCTTTCTTTTTACAGTGTGATTCGTGTTCAGCACAAAAAGTCAGTTCGGGAACACTATACCACGTTCTATTCGCAGAACCCTTGCAGGGCAGCGATATTTAAATTTATTTATTTTAAAAACAGATTACTTTAATTACAATTAATACTTTATTTTAATTATTTGAGTTCAATAGGATATTTTCAGAAATTAAATATTACAAACTAAAAAAAATAAAATAGGTTTGATTTATAAAATTTTTAAAACCATTTTGCAAATTATTTCCAAAATATATGTAATTTAATCAATTTAATCAATTTTGTTATTATAAAGTTTCTTATAACTAATTAATTGTTATATTATTTAATATGAGTATTTATAATTAATAATAAGTAATACATTTGTTAATTTTTATTGTATTAAATTATAAAAGGATTCTTTATTTGAAGTAATATTATCTTCGATTCATTTAATAGTAGGTAATTATAAAAAATTAATTAAAAAATGGATTAATTAATACCGAATAAAATTTTTATTTTTATTAATACATTAACCCTCCTGCATACCGTGACGAGTATACTCGTCCAAACTAAGTTGTTATCAAATGCGCGAGGACGAGTATACTCGTCCAAATATTTTTTCTCATAACTTTTAAACAAATTAACTTTAACACACGAGACAAAGTGCAACTTACAGTGTAAGGTTTATAGTTAATGATACATACATAATAAAGTCTCCAATTAAAGTATTTGTTAATAAACAAAGTATTAAATATTTGTTATAAACACTAGAGGATAGGTCACAAAATAAAAGTTGCAAATACATACTTATCTTAAAAAAATTGTTTGATTTTAATGAAACTTGGTATCTCAAGGATTTTTGGAGTTGCTGATTAAGAATCTGAAGCCAGATTAATAAAATCCAAAATCGTGAATCAAATATGGCGGATGAGTTTTTCAAAAATTCATCTAAATTTCTTAAAAATTTATAATCGTGGGTTTTTAAGGTCGCTGATTACGAATCTAAGGTCATATTTAAAAAATCCAAAATGGCGGATCCAATATGGCGGATGAGTTTTTCAAAAATTTATCCAAATTTCTTGAAAATTTATAATCAGGGGTTTTTAAGGTCGCTGATTACGAATCTAAGGTCATATTTAAAAATTTAAAAATGGAGGATCCAATATGGCGAATGAATTTTAAAAAAATTGTTTGATTTTAATGAAACTTGGTATCTAGGGGTTTTTGGGGTCGCTGATTAAGAATCTAAGGTCATATTTAAAAAATCCAAATAGCGGATCCAATATGGCAGATGAGTTTTTCAAAAATTTATCCAAATTTCTTGAAAATTTATAATCGGGGGTTTTTGAGGTCGCTGATTACGAATCTAAGGTCAGATTACAAAAATTAAAAATGGCGGATCCAATATGGTGGATGAATTTTAAAAAAATTGTTTGAATTTAATAAAACTTGGTATCTAGAGGTTTTCGTGGTCGCTAATTACAAATCTGAGTTCAGATTTTCAAAACTCAAAATGGCAATATAAGAATATTTTATAAATTTAAAAATTCTTTAATTGTTTAAACAAATAATTGTTGTTATGTACTAACTTTTTACAAAAAATATCTAGAAACATGCAGCTTTTTCTAATTTTGCAATTAACTAAGCTGAGTAATATTACATTTAGATTTTTTATAAATTTAACGATTCTTTAATTGTTTAAACAAATAATGTTGTTATGTACTAACTTTTTACAAAAACATCTAGAAACATACAATTTTTTTCTAATTTTACAATTAACTAAGCTGAGTAATATTACATGAAGATTCTTCATAAATTGAACGATTCTTTAATTGTTTAAACAAATAATGTTGTTATTTACTAACTTTTTACAAAAAACATCTAAGAGCATGCAATTTCTTCTAATTTTGCAATTAACTAAGTTGAATAAAATACCTCCAATTTTGCAATTAACAAACATGAATCTTACAATAATACTGATCTTGTTAACTTTTAAAATTTGGAAAAAGCATGTTTCTAAGTCTTTTGTGCAAGGAGTTAATCAACATCTATAATTATTTGTTTAAATATGTGTTAAATTGTTAAATTTATAAAACATCATTATGTAGTATACCAACATATCTATAACAAATCTAAAATATTTTTAAAACTGGCGGCCATATTGGCTCTGATCTTCTGTATTTTTAAAATCTGATCTCAGCTTAGTAATAAGTGACCTCAAAAAACCCCAGACACCAAGTTTCATTAAAATTTTTTAATAAAACCAAACAATTTTTTAAAAATTTGTCCGCCATATTGGATCCGCCATTTTGAATTTTTCTAATTTGACCTTAAATTCGTAATCAGCGACCTCAAAAAACCCCGATTATAAATTTTCAAGAAATTTGGATGAATTTTTTAAAAACTCATCCGCCATATTGGATCCGCCATTTTGAATTTTTTAAATCTGACCTCAGATTCGTAATCAGCGACCCCAAAACCTCTAGATATCAAGTTTCATTACAATCAAACAATTTTTTAAAAATTCATCCGCCATATTGGATCCGCCATTTTGAATTCTTTAAATCTGACCTCAGATTCGTAATCAGCGACCCCAAAAACCCCTAGGTACCAATTTGTAGAAAAATCCAACAGTGTGAAAAATTTGTGCATTTGGAAACAATTTTATGGGTGAAAATAGGTACGCAGGAGGGTTAATAAACTTGAATGTACTACTGAATTAAAATGTAGTTTATAATTATAAATTATAGAAAAATTTAATAATGTTTATTCAAATTACGACATCAGAAACATTTTTGGATCTGAGTGCTTCTGACATAGAAGTTCGTTTTGTCAAACAATTCAAAATGACAGTTTAGTTATCAAGTGAACTGCAAAACAAAAATTTCGTTCGTCTAACGGTTCGTTTCGTCCGAATGAATCACTAGTGATTTGTCTAACTTTTTTATATGTCCCAAAAAAGTAACATTTGTTTCATAGGCTTATTTGTATCGAATTTTTTATAGAATTGATATTTTTACGAGACCTTATCTACATGCGTTTCTTTAGAAAATGCAAGTAAAATGTATAAAAAATTTTAAGTTACTTTTACAATAGAAAAATAATTTTTATATATAAAATATATACTAGATATTATTACAGTAGTATTACAGTAATGTCACCGTAATAATACGAAAAAAGATCACCTTTCATATAAGAAGAATTGTTTTTATCTTTCTTTGCGATAATACTTTCACATTACTGCAATATTACAGTAATATTACCATGTAATGTAACTACAATAACTTAAAATATCACATTGGGGTGGACATGTTAATGTTATTGAAATTTCATTTTTGTATTACATTGGTATATTAATAACATTACATGGAACATTACGGTCACATTACTGTAATGTCATGTGTTACTTAGGTGATATTTAAAAATACCCTGAATGTTTCCCATTTATATACAATTAGGGTATCCCTAAGATATTTGTAGTCTCTAAATTTAAATCAGTGATAAGTCGCTGATTAGGTAGCTATAAGTATGCAGCTGATTCAATCAGCGTATATACACTAATGAATCAGCGAATAGTCACTGATTTGTTAGCTTATATACACTGATTAAATCAGCTGCATACTTATAGCTACCTAATCAGCGATTTTCCGCTGATTCATATTTAGAGAGTAGGGCGTCTATAAATAACATTATTACATCTAATTGATATCTTAATTTCCAAAGACTAATGAATAATCTCAAGATGTTTATAGGGGATATCTAAGATATCCTACGATATCTGTAGGATATTAAAATTCTTCGCACTACTGGATATTCGAAATATTTTATATGAACATTTTTAAGATATTAAAGCATATGAAAATTACTTAAATGTATTGTGGAATTTGTGGGATTCATTTCTAAATGATTGACATATTAAAAAAAATTGAAGTGCTCATTTAAAGCGTTTTTGTTTAAAAGAAGCATAATCTTTTATAGTTAAAAAACAATTAATGGGCGCGCGTAGCGCGCAGAAGTTGTACTAGTGTTAAATAAAAAATTAATATTTTTTGTAATTTCTACACAGTAAGCTGAGTAATGAAGACGGAATTAGTTGTTTCAAAAGTAAAAGACGAAAATATAACGCATTGCCATTAGAAAATTCATTTGAATATTTTTTACAAGAGAATTGTAAATTATGCATGCCTCCAAGTATCACAATTAAAATGAAGGACAGTAACACAACCGGTCTAATGAGACATCTTCGTGAAAAACACCCGGACGTTTATTCGAAAACATATCCAAGTAAAGAGACTACTGATCAGAATAAAGAGGTTAAAATTGTTAGATACTTGTTAAATATTTCCGAATTAATAAATTATTATTCATATTTCTTCTAAATTAAAAAGATTTTTAAAGCAAATATTATTACATAAAATTTATAATAAAATAAATAAAATAAATAAAATTTTATTTATTCTAGAAATTTGTGCAAGGAATCTTCAATAAGAAAATTGTTGATTGGATCGCTAAAAAATATTTACCGATATCGTTCTTTGATGATAATGATACTCAACAATTATTCCATTATTTAAATCCAAATGCAACTTTGCCACTTCGAAACGAATTGAAATCTCTAACTATGGATAGATATTTTGAAATAGAAGCAGTAGTTTTGAATATTTTGAAAAACAATAAGTCGAAAATTTCTTTTAATATGGACGGTTGGATTTCTATCGCTAACCATTCATATTATGAAGTAACAGCCCATTTTTTAGACGATTTGTGGACAATACAATCATTAACTCTTTTCATGATTCCATCTAATGGCAAGCATACGGGCAAAGATATCGCTAAAACTTTTTACAAGGCAATTGACAGTTACGATTTAAAGGAGAAAATATTAGGAATAACATTAGACAATGCAGCTGTTAATACGTCATGTATGAGATAATTATCCCGACTATTGTTAAATTTTGATGCGGAAGACCAACATTTTAAATGTTATGCACATATCTTAAATTTAGGGGTACAAGATTTGCTCAGCAAACTAAACATCGACAAATGCAATTTTGGAGAAAGTGAAGACGAATTTGACGGAAATATTGATACTGAAAGAGAAGAAAATGAAGAATTTGAAATTACCGAATCAGAGAATACAGATGATTTAAACGAAAAATTCCCGTTGGTTAAATTGAGAAATCTTTCAAAAATTTTGAAGTTTTCAGAGCAATGGCGAAACAAATTGCAAAGTTGCTGCACTATTATGGAAGAAACTATGTATTCTTGTAATATTAACGTTTCGACTAGATGGAATTCCACCTATGAAATGATAAATCGAACCCGAAATTGATAACTCTTGGCTTGATTCTTCTCTTTTACAAGGATTGGAATCCTGTTACTCAAAATTAATGAAGCACTATCAAAAAAGCAACTGGGTTTATTGTGCTATACTTATCTTAGATCCAAAGCATAAACTTGAGACCTTCAATAAAACAACTTGGGGAAAAGATATGGTGCAAGGTTCCTTGGATAAATTTGAGCAAATTTATAAACATAACTATTATAAACCAAAGGTAATTTTTTTTAATAATAGTTCATTTTTTTAATAATTATATAAAAATATAAATTAATAAAATATAAAATAAAGTGTTAAGATAAATTGTCAAAAAATACAAAATTTCAATTTTTTGTGAAAATTTAAAATATTTATTAATTCTATAAATTTTGATAAAATATATACTTTATATACATGAATCGATTCGTTTTTATGTCAGGAATGCAATTTTGACAAGAATTAATAAAAATTTTAATATAGAAAAAAGTTATTTCAAAAAATCCAAAAATTAATTTTTTCAAAAATTAAAAAATTGTTGAAAAAATTTTTTTTTTTAGATATTTTTGAAAATCCTTTTGTCTGATTTTTGGTATTCGTGACCGTAATACACCTACAAAATTTTATCAAAATCCGTCAAGACGTGTAAGAGAAAATTTGTCCACAAGAATCGGTGACATACACACACACACATACATACACACATACATCCGGACATTTGTTCCTCTCGACGAATTATGTATACTACACTTGAAAATTTGTAAAAATAATTAGTTCTAAAAAATTCGGAAATCGACATCACTATAAGGCTTCCTTTATGAGGAAGCAATATGAGGAAGCAAAACGTAATTATTTACTTAAAAACAATTTAAAATAGAAAAATAATACCTAATAATAAAGTAATAATAAATATAGTTAAAAATATATAAATAAAATTAAAAAACAAATAAGTAAAACATTTTAGTTATAAAATTTTGTATGACATTTATTAGGATTTGTTAAAGAATAATTCATTTTCAAAATAATTATATAAAAATATATACATTTACTTTAAAAAGCAATAAAAAATAAATTAATAATAAACAAAAGCAAAGTAAATTAATAGAAGTAAATAAATAAATAAATAAATATAAAAGACAAATAAATAAAATATATGACTGCTTAAATTTTGTATTACATTTATTGTATAGGATTTTAGACTTCGCACTCGATGATTAATTTTGAAAAAGTATCAAAAAATAGCTTTAAAAATAATAAAAGTAGTAAAAAAGTAGCTTTAGAAAAATTAAACTTGACGACAAAAAAATCGTTAAGACGCTTCACAAAACTGACAAAAATTCTATTTTACATTTTATTTTCCTCACTTTTTTCCAATTTTCATCAAAAATATTTATAATAAATTTATAATAAATTGAATTCCTGCAACGAATTTTAATGAAAGAATTAAAATATTTATGAAAATAATTTAATTCTTGGTAAGATTTTTATGAAAATTCTTAAATAATTAATTTCTTTCGACCAATTTTCTGCAAATTCTAATTTAAAAAATTCAATTTCTTTGAAATTTTTATTATTCATGAAAAGAATTGAATTTTTACGAAGATTTTTACAACAAATTTTTTAAATAATTAAATTTTGTTTGGAAATTTTATAAAAATAGGAGATATTGAAAATCATTGAATTGCGAAAAGTTTTTAAAAATAATTAAATACAAAGAATTTTATTGAAATTTTTAAGAATAATTGAATGTCTGTGTAGCATTTTATTAAATTTTTTTTGAAATTTATTGAATTCATAAAAAGCATTATATTATTTATGAAAATAATTAAATTTCCAAGAAAAATTTGAGTACTTTTAAAAATAATTAAATTCTTTTGATGAATATTGTTATTAATGAGAATAATTGGATTTTGCAATGAATTTTATTAAAATTCCTCAAAATAATTGAATTTTCAGGAATAATTTTGTTATTTATCGACGTAATTATATTCTTTCGGAGAATCATTTATGTAAATAATTGAATTTGTAACGAAGGTATATTGCAATGCATAAGCAATTGCCATAGTCGTCGCGCTAGCCATTGCAGAGAGCGAGAAACGTCGGCGCTCGTCTCTCTAGCTCACGAGAGACCAAGGTACCTCGTTGCACGATCGTAGATCGTCAGTTCGTCTACCGCCATGGCTCAAGGTGCTCTTCTTGCCTAACAGGTACGAACTCATGGGCATTATACTCAGGAGAGGTGCTCTTCTGTAAGTAGTATGCCGTCAAGAGAAATGTTCGTTCTACCCAGGTGCTCTTAGGTCGAACGAACTTTCTTTTACCAGGTGTTTGGCGACTAACCAGGGGTGCTCTCGTGGAAGGTTGCTAAACATATTCTAGTTTTTAATGTCTTGCTTGCCACCCCCGGTGGCCAGAGGTGCTCTTCTGTCCACCCGTGGTGACGTCACGGACACAAATTCTTATCCCGGGTGCTCTCAGGAGTAGAAATTGTGTCTGTAGAGTCAACAAAATTAAAGTCAAATAAATTCACGTATTTTATTGTTCTGGCAAGAATTTCGGTAGCTTGCCGAAATATTAATTAACCCCTAGAAGCAGGATGGTTAATTTTCTAGAGCGCCCAGGAAATCGTCGGTTACGTAAAGTACGGAAACTTATTCTAGAACGGTTTCGCGAATATTTTGTAAAATGCCACGGAAGGCAAGTAGGGGTTAAATATTAACACCGTGTTTTCTTTTGTTATTTTTGCAGACTCACAGGAGAAAATGGCAATGTGGTCGTCAACGTCTGAGCGAGACTCTAGGGCTTATTTTAAGATTTTGCTAAGATTTTCTAATTGTTATTATTTTATATTCATTATTTTATTATTGTTAATTAAATTCTAACTTCTCTCTACGTTCAAGTTAGTTTTATATTCTATATTTAAATTTTATTCATTTCTTATTCTTATAATACTCAAGTATTAACTTTATTAGTATTATTTTATTTATGGGTAAGACTCCGTCAGAAAAAAAGCGATTTGCAAGTGGTCTTCCGATTTCTTCGAAACCTTGGGAAATAGAAGTCTTATATGAATTAAATTTAACCCTAAAAGGATTTTGAAAAATTTTCAAAATGGCGGCCGCTACGCAATATTGAAAATGAGTGTTGCGTTTTTTCCAAAAATTAAGAACTCTGAAACTTTTTGATCGATTTTAATAAAATTTACAGGCGATATAGTTAAAAATACGTAGTTTAATTTGATATTATGAACAAAAAAAAATTTCCAAAATTTGTCAAAAAAAAGTCAAAAAAATTTTTTGAATTAATTTTTAGTTCAGTTGGCCTAATTTTTGAATTTTCTAATAAGTAAATATCGATTCCTTGTAATTTCACCTTTCATTTCATAAAAAAAATTTATGGAGACTCTAATAGTTCTCGAGATATTGCGACTTTAGTGGGAGCGCGTACCGCGGAATTAAACTCCGTAGCGAGGCGGAATATGAAGCGAGCGTACAAACGTGCACAATAGGGTGTCCGTAACAATGCGACTTTCGAATTTTGTTTACGCCACCCCCCAGTTTAGTTCCAATAAAATAAAAAAAAATTTCCCAAAATTTGAAGCCGATTGATTAATATTAACACGTGCCAGAGATCCATCGAAATTTCCCATTAAAAATACATAGGAAAAATGCACTTTTTAAAAAAAAATTCATAACTTTTTTAATTTTCATGCAAAAAATTCTCCAGGTCACATTTGCCTTCATTTTTAGCTGCACTATAAGATAGCACTTTGCCAAAAATTTAATTTTGAAAAATTTTTAAAATGGCGGATGATTAAAGTGGGTCATAAAAATGCACTACAATATATCCAAGGTTTTAACACATAAGTGTTGTCAAAAATTCAAAAAAATTTCTTACTCGGGGCTATTTTCGATCGTTTATCATGAATCTGATATTAGAAATTAATTTTCAAAATTTTGGATCCAATATGGCAGGTTCCAAATTTTAATTTTCTACATTTTCGAAGTAAATATTCTAAAACAACGTCAAGGGCGATATTTGGAAGCGCTATTTACGAATCTAATGTTAAAAATTTATTTTTTAAATTACCGAATCTAATATGGCATGGCGGATTCAAAATTTTTTTTTAAATATTCCTTTAATAATCAATTTTTAAGAGCAGAGGTATAAAAAGTTAAATTTCTATAAAAGAGTTTCTAAAACATCCCAATAATTATTTTTTGGAAATATTAATCTATAAATTAATATTTAGACTATTTACTTAAAAATGTAGAAAATCATAATTTTGAATCCGTCATAGTGGATCGAATAATTTGAAAAATAAAATTTTAACATTAGATTCGTACACTCAGAAAAAAATTTGTTCGAATCAACCAAATTTTGGTTGAATCAACCAAATAAATGCATTGCTATACAGTCAACCAAACGTTTGTTTGATTCAACCAAAAAATTTCTTCCAATACGTTTATTTGTATTAACCAAATGCTTATTACACTTAACCAAAAAATTTTATTTAATATTTAACTAAAAAATTTGTTTATTTCAAGAGAAAAGATTTGTTTGATTCAAATAAATAGTTTTAGTAAAGATATTTGGTTCATTTAAATAAATATTTTTGTTTACTTAATTTTGTTATTTATTTTCCTCTAATAATATTTGAATTTCCTAATTTAATATTTTCTAGTACGTATTATTGGTTAATTTATAATTTATTATATAATTATTGATATTTTAAAATTATACATATAATAAATTATAAATTAACCAATAATATGTATACTAGAAAATATTAAATTAGGAAACTCAAACATTATTAGAGGAAAATAAATAACAATTAAGTAAAATATTATATATTTATTTCTTCATATAAACAAAATTACTTAATTATAAAAAACATTTGAAATATTACATTAAACATATTATAATTATGATTTTTATACGTGCACTCAGAAAAAAGTTTATTCGAAACAACAAACTGAAAACTTCACAAAACCTTTTTGTAAATATTCTTCTCACTGGTACAAATTAAATATGCAGTAAGTCAATGAACACAATGTATTTAATATTTATTTAACCGACACTTATAATTTTTTTTCTTTGATTTACCGATTTAACAAATAAATTTGACGCGAACGCGGACTGTAGACAAGTGAGATCGCCATTTTTAAATTCACACATGTACTTTTTGAGACAAGCAAATATGTTTGTTTGACTCAAATAAAATGATTTGGTTGAATCAAACAAATTTGTGTGTTGTGTCGAACAAACTGTATTTAACTAAACAATATTCTCTATTCAAAACACAAATTTGGTTAAATGAAACAAACAACTTCAAATAAAAAATTTCTTTCCAATAACCAAACAAATTTTACGTATTTATTAAAATAAACCAAATTTTTATTTAAATCAACAAAATTGTTTTATCGTGACAAATAGAATAGGTTAATTAAACAGTTTGGTTAAGTGAAATAAACTTTTTCTCTGAGTGTAAATAGCGCTTCCAAATATCGCCCTTGACGTTGTTTTAGAATATTTACTTCGAAAATGTAGAAAATTAAAATTTGGAACCTGCCATATTGGATCCAAAATTTTGAAAATTAATTTCTAATATCAGATTCATGATAAACGATCGAAAATAGCCCCGAGTAAGAAATTTTTTTGAATTTTTGACAACACTTATGTGTTAAAACCTTGGATATATTGTAGTGCATTTTTGAGGCATTATTCCTGAACTGCCCCAAAAATAAAAAAAAGTTCTTGGATTTCCTTTATACTTTGGAAATATGTTACCCTAGTAGGTACAAGTTACTACACCAATTTACAGGTCCAACCCCCCACCCCAATCAAAAGGGTGGGGGGTTGAAATTTCAGCTTCAACTCGAACATGCATTCTTTAAACATTTGTAGTTTCTACTTAAATTATTCAATTAAAAAAAGTAAGTAGTGTTTTAGAAAGGTTTTTTTGTGTACTTTTAAAATATTTTATTTATATAATTGTTGTCGCCGTAAGAAACAACTAATATTATTATTTTTGGTGAGTTGGTTACTCAACTGAGAGCCAACTCTACTTTATTTATTTAACAAGTAAAAGTACAAAAACTTGGAGATAATCAATCCTTCCAATTCTTCACTGAGCCTTATTGGAAGACAAACGTGCTATCACTTTGAGTAGCGACTGATTAATCTGACCACACCTGCTTATGCTTTAGTTTTAAAGGACTGTGAACTCGTCCCCACTCTTTACAATACACACTCATACTTCATACTGTCGACACCTCCCCCCTTTAAATTGTCGATGATTTTTAAATTAACTTTTATTTAAAAATTCGATGCAGGTTTCCTTCTAGGAGGTTTCGAATATAATTCAAAATTTAATCCTTGCAGATTTTTCTCAATAGCTACATGCTGAGTTGGACCTGTATTATTAAAACTACAATTTGTGTAACAATTCCCAATACAATATCTTATCAAATTTAAAATACACTGTATAATTCCCGTTTTAAACAATATATAGAAGATTATAATTACAATACTTGCATATCCTATATACTCTAAATACGTCAAAGACTTTTCTGTCCAACTCTTAAATCTTTCATGTGTTTTTATTTTATCTAACATCGTTTCAGTATCTTCCATACTAGTTTTCGCTTCTTTTATTCTATCTAAATTAAGAAATCTTGGTAATTTTGGTAATTTATCGTTAATTAATTTTAAGTCATCTTTCTCAAAATCTAATTCTATTGTGATTGTGTCCTCGACATATTTAGTTATATTTCTTATCGATATATTAAGATCTAGTTTTATTTCATTTGTATATAGCTTACATCTATTCCCTGTTATTAGAAAAGTACCCAATTTTTTACCATTATAATTATTATTTTCGCACACTATATCTATAACTGTCTCTTTTACAAATACACATATATAACCTATTTCTGTTTTCATAAACGTTTCATCGCTGAGTAGTAATGGAGATTTTAGACAATTCTTATTAGACATTTTTATTAAATCCGCGTCACAATTTTCTGTTTGATACGTTAAATAATTCGGTTGATTTCTCTTACAAATTTTATAGTCTTCTATAGTACTACATTTTTCTAAATCTGTCTTGTCAATCGGTACGTATTCAGTTGGTAAATTTCTTACTATTGTCATTTCTTCTTCATCTAAAATCGGAATTTTAATTATGTATACTAAGTGATGATTTTTAATAATTGTAGTGATATCACTAATGTCTATAATATGTTGATAGTTTCTCTTATCGCTTTCGATGTGATATTTAGTTCTAAATTCCTTTTCAAATCCATCAATAGTTTCATGCAACATTTTAGGCGTTAGAATTTGAGGATTTATAATACCATGTTTCCCTAGATTAATTGAACTTATTGCTAAATCTATGTCATCGTTCATTTCTTCTATTAAAGTTTCGACTATCAATAATTTTTGATGTATAAACAAGCTCTTTTTGTTATTATTTATTTCTGCTTTCATTTGGTTGAACATATCGTAGTCTGCTACAAGTTTATTTTCTAAGAACTTATAATCTTGAGATGACGAATCTAAGATCATTTTTATTACTTTAGTATTGTTTTTTATTGCTTCATTTGAAACCTTATTATCATTATATAATTGATCAAATTCTTTATTAATTATATTTAAATCTGAATCGCTTAATGTCCCAAATAATATTTTTGATGCGTCTCCTATTATATTTAAAAGTCCTCTTTTAACTCTTTGTTTACCCATTATGTTATATAATAGTGATTCTTTTTCCCTTAAACGACTAAATCTAGAAGCGATAGTTTTAATTTCGTAATTTTCTTGACATTTAGTTATGCATAGATGACTAACCTGTGTTAATATTTTTTGAATAACAACTATTCTATCTTCAGTTCTCGTAACATTTATCATAATCATCAATTTCCATTCCTCTGAATATAAGTACGCTTTTCCTATTTCTTCCTTATATATATTGCCTTTTAATTCCGTTATATTATAATCAGTTTCTGCTACAACCAGCACGAGGTTCATTATCAAAATCTTCATCAGAATTGCCATTGTTGTTGTCATCCAAATCGTCTTCTTCACTATCTAAAACAAAATATTTCTTAATATCTTCTCTATGTACCTTTCTATTATTTTCTATCGTGTATGTATTCCCAATTTTATGCAAAACTACATGTGGTCCTAACCACAAGGGGTCTCCCTTTTTTCTCATATGATTTCTTATGAATATTTATTCCCCAACTGCAATTGTCTTTTTATCAGTCAGAATTTGTTTTCTTTGAGATTCATTGATATTTCTTCTTGCAACATGTAATTTGTTTTCATGTTCTAATTGTTTTAATTCGTTTTTCTTTACGAGGTTCGTTATTTTGTTTGCTGTTTCAAATGCTTCTCTTGCTTTTCTGCCATTCTGTAGTTCAAACGGAGAAAATCCTGTAATTCTGTTTATTGTCATATTGTATGTTAACATTGCTTTGGGTAACTCTTTATACCATTCATCTTTTTGCGCATAAATACTTAAATATTCGTTAATCTTCTTGTGTGATCTTTCATTCTTTCCATTACTTTGTGGGTGATAAACTGAAGTTTTTACATGTTTTATTTTTAATTCGGTCATTAAATCTGAGAATTCGTTATTAATAAATTCTTTTCCATTATCAGTAAGTATTTCTAAGGGTTTTCCGTTCGTTTTTAAATATCCTTTCCACATAGCCTCTATGACTAAAGTTGCTGATTTGTCCTTCAATGATTCCAAATGCACATATCTAGTCAAAAAATCTTGAATCACCAAAATGTATTTATTTCCGCTCGTAGTTTCATTTAATGGTCCCACTAGATCTATTGATATTTTATCATTTGGTCCTTCTGGTATATCTGATTCTTCATAATATTCCTGCTTTCTTTCATTTTGTTTAAATCGTTGACATAGATCACATGTTTTGATAAAGTCTTCAACATCTTTTGTAATGTTGGGCCAGTTTGTCATATTTCTTATCTTCTGCACTGTAATATCCTTAGAATAGTGTCCTCCTAATATTCCTTCATGTGCTTCTGCTATAATTTTTCTTCTATTTGTTTCAATGTGTTTCTTTATTAAATATATTTCCTTATCACCGCCTTTCCACATTTTAAAAAGAATTCTTGATATTTTGCTTTCATCTATATCTTCGTAAATAATTCTTATTCTTTCTTCTCTAGTTTCTTTTTCTAAGAATTCTGTTAATTGGTCATTTGTCACCTGAGGACTAATTTTTATTTTGTTATCTTCTTCTGTTTCTTCGTTCGTTATCCAAATTTCTTTTATCTTTGTCGGTCCAAATTCTTGTCTTATGATTAACTGTCCGGTTTGTTCTATTTTATTTCTTTTCAATCGTATTTTATTCGCGTCATCATTTTCTATTTGAGGTATATCTCTTATCCATTGTACTTCTGTTTCCTCGTTAAAATCTCTTACTACTTTGTATATAGCTCTTTCTTTTGGTATTGTTTTCCTTCCATAAACTAATATTTTCCAAATATAATTTGTGTCTCTTATAGGTTTAAGTATACTTCTCAAATTACTTATCGGTTCCAAAAGAGAATAATTTTCATATCCTTGTCGTTTTTCTTTAGTACCTGTAATCAATTTTATAGTCTTTATTACTTTAAATTCATCTTTAATTATTGATTGATCACTTTCTTCCGTCTGTGAATCTATTTCCATATTTTCGTTTTTATTTTCGTCATCAACTATTGAATTGTCGACTTCTGTTTGCGTATCTATTTCCATGTTATCATTTTCTTCGTTTACACCTGTAGTACGCGCGTTCTGCTGTTCTAACGTGTCATATGTACCATCTGTTGTCATCTGAACCCTTGGAATTCGCGATAAGGCGTCAGCATTTGTGTTAGCAACTCCTTTCTTATAAATAATTTCATAATCATATTCTTCCAATTTTAGTCTCCATCTCATTAATCTGCTTGTCGGATCTTTTACATTAAATAACCAAACTAAGGGTTTGTGATCTGTTACAATTTTAAATCTTCGTCCAAAAAGATGGTGTCTAAAATGTTTAACTGCCCATAAAATTGCTAATAATTCTTTTTCAGTCGTCGTGTAATTTATTTCAGCTTTATTTAATGTTCTTGAAGCAAATGCTATTGGTTTATCTTCTCCGATTTGTCCTTGTGATAAAATTGCTCCTAATCCTTCATTTGATGCATCAGTTGTTAAAACGAAAACTTGATTCCAATCTGGAAATTGTAGAATCGGTGCTGATATTAATTTATCTCTTAATTCGGAAAATGCGTTTTCTTCTTTCTGTGTCCACTCAAATGTAATTTCCTTTCGTAGTAGTTTAGTTAATGGATTTGCTATTTTAGAGAAGTTTTTAATAAATTTCCTGTAATAACCAATAAGCCCTAAAAATTGCTTAATCTGTTTTTGAGTTTTTGGTCTTGGATAATTCTTCACTTTTTCAATTCTATCTGGATTTGGCTTTATACCTTCTTTTGTAATAACATGACCTAAATATTCCAATTCTGGTCGCAAATATTCGCATTTATCAGGCTGTAATTTGAGTCCAACTTGTCGTAGTCTTATAAACAAATTCTTCAAATTTTTATTATGTTCTTCCAAAGTTCTTCCGTAAACAATAATATCGTCAATATAAGCAAAACATCCATTACCTATTAGTCCTTTTAATCCATTATTTATCATTCTTTGAAATGTTGGAGGGGCATTTTTTAAACCAAAAGGCATTCTATTATATTCATAATGACCTTCGTTTGTGCTAAAAGCTGTTTTTTCTTTGTCCTTGGGATTCATTCCTATTTGATGAAATCCGGAAGCAAGATCAAAGCAAGAAAAGAATTTAGAATTTTCTAATTGTTGAATAATCTCATCAATACATGGCAAAGGATATTTATCTAAAATAGTTTTTTCATTTAGTTTCCGATAATCTATAACAATTCGCCATTTTACTTTGCCTGAAGCGTCTTTTTTCTTTGGAACTATCCACAACAGTGAATTGAAAGGAGACATGCTTTCTCGAAGAATATTTTTCTTTAACATTTCGTTAATTTGTTCGTAAACTTCTTCCTGTAACATAGGTGGATATCTATATTGTTTTGTATTTACAGGTTGATCGTCTGTCGTTCTAATTGTATGCTCTGTTAATTTAGTTAAAGGTAAAGGGTCGTTTCCTAATGGAAAAATGTCGTGAAATTCTGTTATAATTCTTAGTAAATCTTCTTTTCCTTCTTTTATGTGGTCTAGTCGTGTTTTCGATAGTAATTCTTTAATTCTTTCACTACTGTTGAATTGATAAATTTTTTCGTCACTCAATTTATTTATAGAATCTATCCATAAGTCTTCATAAGCATCATACATACTTTCAATTTTTGCTGTATTTAGTGGTAAAATCGGTTTTCCTTCATAATTGTATTTTGTAACTGCTGAATATCCTCCTTCAAAATTAATGAAACAGATTTTATCTCTCTTATCTGCACTAGATTGCGGATGAAGTATTTTAGGCCCTAAATTTAAAATACCTTTTTCCAAGTCAATTTTAAATTTTTGATCGTAAAGTAAATTCATTCCAATTAAACCGTTTTCTCTAAATGCATTTTCATCTTTTGTAACTTGAAAAACTGATTCTTTACCGTAAAGTTTTAAACAAATAGAATATTCGAACATTATGGGATTGTTTCCGATTGTTAAAACATTATGAGGCGCGTATTTTTTAAAGTTTTTCCCTTCTAACATACTTTCTTTTATAATTGATATATTTGATCCTGTATCAACTACAAATTTTCCTGATGCTAACTTATCAAATTTTAAAGCCACAATAGGTGTGTCGTGTCTTCTTCGTTCTCTTGGTATCGGTGGAAAGTCGTGCTTAGCGGGTTCTCCGATAAAGAAAATTCTTCGCTTAGCTGCACTCGGTCTGGTGGTTTGGTGTTGATTGGTCGTGACTGAAAATTTTGAGTTTTTTCTTGACGTGGTGGTAAACCTTTTAATTTTCCTCTACAAACATCCTCTGTATGTCCTAAATTTTTACAATGGTTGAATTTTTCTAAATTTCTCGGTTTGCTAAATCTTGGTGTTGGTACTGGGTTTTCATTTCTTGGGTTTCTGGTAAAATTGTCAATTCTTCTTTTATCTTTCAAATTCACGTTAATTTCTGAGGCAATATTAAAACATTCATTCAGCGTTTTCGGTTTCTGAGGACGGATTCTAATTTCAAATTCTTCACGTATATTTCTTAAGATGTCTTACGAAAGTTTCTTGAGGTGTTATATTCATACTATCTATAGACTGCCTGATTTTATCCTGACACTGCATAAATCTTGAGGTGAATGACTCTAAACCTTCATTTTTGCCCATTATACATGAATCGCGAGCCCTTTGAAGTGATTCTAAACTATCTTTTTCTCCAAATAAAATTCTTAATCTCTCAAAAAAATCGGCAAAGGTTTTAACTGCATCTGCTCTAATTGTATTTGCTGCTCTTCCTACTAATTTTTGTGCAATTATTGCATGCAGTAATGTTAATCTTTCATTTCTTTTCGTTTTTCTTTTAGATAATCTTATTAGATGAATGAAATTTTCTAAACCGCTTCCGTTAAATTCTGGTACTAATTTTATGCTTTTCCCAAAATCATATTCTGTAACTTCTTCTAATTCTTCGTGATCGCTATTTAATTCGTTTTCATTTAAGGGTAAACCTTCCTCTCTTCTAACTGGTTGTTCCATCGCTACTAATCTCGTTTCGAATCTCTCCATTTTTGCAAGAATATTTTGCAAATGGTCATTTGAAGCACTTGATGTTTCTGGCATGATGTTTAGAATATTGTCTAATTTTAGTCTGTCAGTCAGTGATATTGAAAGGGATGAACTGTCTGTGTCTATTGTTTCGTTTTCCCTACTTTCTCTATATGAATTTAAATCCAGTTTAATTTTATAAATTTCCTATATCGTTTCGTACAATTTTTATTTTATATCCGTTCGCGTTTTCTAATTTCAAATTTCATTTCTTGCAATCCTGCTACAAGGAGTACACAAGAATATGAAATTCGTTTTTTTTTAGTTTATTGTCGATGGCAATACTCATAAAATCACGGAGTATACCAACGCTTTAAAACAAACTTAGCCACACCCTATGAAGGTCGCCGTTCAACGTACGTAAAGTGGACTTATACTCTTGTTCTAAAGATTCGTAATTTTCTTTTATATACCTTACTGTTGGTCTGGATCGTAGTTCTGGATAATCTCGAACTCTGCTTCGTAGATTTGGATAACTCTCTGGATACCTCTGTAGATCTGGATAACTCTGGATACCTCTCTGTAGATCTGGATAACTCTCTGGATATCACTCTGTAGATCTGGATAACTCTCTGGATACCTCTCTGTAGATCTGGATAACTCTGGATATCACTCTGTAGATCTCTGCTTTTTCTTTACTTTCTCGTTCACTTTAGATAATCACTTTGTTTATCTGGAACTAACTCTGGGTTCTGGATACTCAAAATCTGGATGAACTTCCAAATTTTATTGAATATCCTAGCGCTGCCACCAATTATGTTGTCGCCGTAAGAAACAACTAATATTATTATTTTTGGTGAGTTGGTTACTCAACTGAGAGCCAACTCTACTTTATTTATTTAACAAGTAAAAGTACAAAAACTTGGAGATAATCAATCCTTCAAGTTCTTCACTGAGCCTTATTGGAAGACAAACGTGCTATCACTTTGAGTAGCGACTAATTAATCTGACCACACCTGCTTATGCTTTAGTTTTAAAGGACTGTGAACTCGTCCCCACTCTTTACAATACACACTCATACTTCATACTGTCGACATAATAAAAAAAAATTTTTTAAAATAAATAGTTTTTTGCAATTTTGTGCAAGTTCGGTAGTTTTTATTTTCTTTTTAATAATCTCAAATGAAAGCTTAGGAATTCCCCTGAAAGAAGATATAAGTCTGAAAATGAGCTGAAACAATTTGCCAAAGATATAGTGTAATAAGTAAAATTTGTCCGTCCGCTCGCGCACTCCAGCGCGATGAACAGTGGGATTTTTTTTCAACTTACTATTGAAAATTGTCTAGAAACTACAAATTTTATCGGATGTTGATGTTCTTGATTTAAAATTACTAAGAGATCCATCAAAGTCGATTTTTGAATTTTGAATTGTTTATTTTTTTCTTGTTACTCAAAAATTTGACAAATTACAATATTTTTAGAAAAAATCATGTTAGTTTTTTTATTTTTCCATTACACATGATCGAAATCAATTTAAATTAGTCTAGTATGACCACCGGACAATTAATAAACCATAATACAATTTATTTAAATTGTTGCAAACAATGTTAATTAACAAATAGATTACTTCGGACCTTCTTCATAAAAAAAATTGGTTTTTTTGCAGACAAGTTAAAATTTATGTCTAATTTAGTAAAAAACTATTTTACAGTTAAAAATTATCATTAATATTAACAATTATATAAACAATAATCAACTTTCTTTTGTATTTGTAAACATTTTCGTCATTTTTTAAACTTTAAATATTTATATCATATGTACATTCTTTCAAAAACATAAAAAATTTATTAGCTTAAACAATTACATTTGTTATAAACAAACTTTTCATTTTTAAACAAATAAGTAGCTTTTTTCATCAAACAAAATTTTTTCCTTTTTTTTATATTTACTATCATAAAAAAGAACTCCTTAATGAAATGGGAATACTATAAATTATTCATTTAATTTTAACGAACATTATAAGTTAAGAAATATTTGGGCAATTCCACGTGAGATTTCAGTCGACCTCTTAAAATCGGCCAAAAATATTTTTTTTCTATTCTGTATTGAAAAAAAACAGATACGTATTTTTTTATTATTTTTTTGGAGGCCAAATTTTTGAGTTATGAATTTTCAAAATTTTCGCTTTTTAAATGTAGGTATATTTTTAATGTCAGATAACTAAAAAAATATTGCTTCTTTTTATTTTTTGACAAGAGAAAAAAGTTTTGTTTTTCTCTCTACTTTTGAATAATCATAACAACAAATTTTTTTTTTCATTTTTTATTAAAAAAATAAAAAAATTTTATAAACAAATTAATTTTTTTTAACTTTGGGTATGATAAATTTTTAATTTTCTTTTTTTAAAACATACCTGGAAATGATAAGAAGGTTTTGCAAAAAGTTTCAGAGTGGGCCTGACAAGTTTGATGGATCCAAAAAAATAATTAAGCTGTCCATGCAGGTCGCACGCTCGTGGCACAATGGGATTTTTTTACAATTTATTATTAAAAATTGTCTAGAGCCTACAAATTTTATCGGATTTTGATTATTATTGAATTTTTAGGCTCTAAACAATTTTTAATAATAAATTGTAAAAAAATCAAATTGTGCCACGTGCGTGCGACCTGCACGGAGAGCTTAATTATTTTTTTGGACCCATCAAACTTGTCAGGCCCACTCTGAAACTTTTTGCAAAACCTTCTTATCATTTCCAGGTATGTTTTAAAAAAAGAAAATTAAAAATTTATCATACCCAAAGTTAAAAAAAATTAATTTGTTTATAAAATTTTTTTATTTTTTTAATAAAAAATGAAAAAAAAATTTGTTGTTATGATTATTCAAAAGTAGAGAGAAAAACAAAACTTTTTTTCTCTTGTCAAAAAATGAAAAGAAGCAATATTTTTTGAGTTATCTGACATTAAAAATATACCTACATTTAAAAAGCGAAAATTTTGAAAATTCATAACTCAAAAATTTGGCCTCCAAAAAAATAATAAAAAAATACGTATCTGTTTTTTTTCAATACAGAATAGAAAAAAAATATTTTTGGCCGATTTTAAGAGGTCGACTGAAATCTCACGTGGAATTGCCCATTTATATTTTTAATGAAGTAAACCATTATTCAGTTAAAACAGTTTACATTTAAATGCATATAAATAAATATATTTTTCTGTGAAAAAATAACAAAGTTAAATATTTCTTAACTTATAATGTTCGTTAGAATTAAATGAATAATTTATAGTATTCCCATTTCATTAAGGAGTTCTTTTTTATGATAGTAAATATAAAAAAGGAAAAAATTTTGTTTGATGAAAAAAGCTAATTATTTGTTAAAAAATGAAAAATTTGTTTATAACAAATGTAATTGTTTAAGCAAATAAATTTTTTAAGTTTTTGAAAGAATGTACATATGATATAAATATTTAAAGGTTGAAAAATGACGAAAATGTTTACAAATACAAAAGGAAGTTGATTATTGTTTATATAATTGTTAATATTAATGATAATTTTTAACTGTAAAATAGTTTTTTACTAAATTAGACATAAATTTTAACTTGTCTGCAAAAAAACCAATTTTTTTTATGAATAAGGTCCGAAGTAATCTATTTGTTAATTAACATTGTTTGCAACAATTTAAATAAATTGTATTATGCTTTATTAATTGTCCGGTGGTCATACTAGAGTAATTTAAATTGATTTCGATCATGTGTAATGGAAAAATAAAAAAACTAACATGATTTTTTCTAAAAATATTGTAATTTGTCAAATTTTTGAGTAACAAGAAAAAAATAAACAATTAAAAATTCAAAAATCGACTTTGATGGATCTCTTAGTAATTTTAAATCAAGATCATCAACATCCGATAAAATTTGTAGTTTCTAGACAATTTTCAATAGTAAGTTGAAAAAAAATCCCACTGTTCATCGCGCTGGAGTGCGCGAGCGGACGGACAAATTTTACTTATTACACTATATCTTTGGCAAATTGTTTCGGCCCATTTTCAGACTTATATCTTCTTTTAGGGGAATTCCCAAGCTTTCATTTGAGATTATTTAAAAGAAAATAAAAACTACCGAACTTGCACAAAATTGCAAAAAACTATTTATTTTAAAAAATTTTTGCAAAAAAATTTTTTTTTATTATATAAATAAAATATTTTAAAAGTACACAAAAAAACCTTTCTAAAACACTACTTACATTTTTTAATTGAATAATTAAAGTAGAAACTACAAATGTTTAAAGAATGCATGTTCGAGTTGAATCTGAAATTTCAACCCCCCACCCTTTTGATTGGGGTGGGGGGTTGGACCTGTAAATTGGTGTAGTAACTTGTACCTACTAGGGTAACATATTTCCAAAGTATAAAGAAAATCCAAGAACTTTTTTTTATTTTTGGGGCAGTTCAGGAATAATGCCTCTTTTATGACCCACTTTAATCATCCGCCATTTTAAAAATTTTTCAAAATTAAATTTTTGGCAAAGTGCTATCTTATAGTGCAGCTAAAAATGAAGGCAAATGTGACCTGGAGAATTTTTTGCATGAAAATTAAAAAAGTTATGAATTTTTTTTTAAAAAGTGCATTTTTCCTATGTATTTTTAATGGGAAATTTCGATGGATCTCTGGCACGTGTTAATATTAATCAATCGGCTTCAAATTTTGGGAAATTTTTTTTTATTTTATTGGAACTAAACTGTCCGTCTGTCTGTGTGTCTGTCTGTCTGTCTGTCTGTCTGTCTGTCTGTCTGTCTGTCTGTCTGTCTGTCTGTCTGTCTGTATGTATGTATGTCCGTCTGTAGACCAAAATGTTGTTGACACAATAACTTTTAAAAATCTTATCTGATCGTTTTTAAATTTAACACACTTAAAGTTGGTGTAAAAATGAAGGTTAAGTTCGTTAACGAGCCATTTTCGTTGAAAACTACAAAAACTACGGTAGTTTCAAAATTCTGAAAACTCAATTTTTTCAAATTTTAGAATTGTTAGCTTTATATTATTTTAGATTAGGAAAATACAAACAACTTTTCTCTACAACATTTTTTTTAAAAAACTCAATTTTCGAAGTTATAGTCTCTTAAATGGTCAAAAAAACTAAAAAAAATCTTAAAATAACACTGAAAATCGAATTTTTTGAAAGGAATAAAAGTCAGTTAACTGATTTTGACATATTCTCACCCTATAATACTCGAAAAACATATTTGTACACAAAAAAGTCGTAATTTTCGGAAAAACCACTCTCTATTTATATTTTTTGTGCGCTTTTTTGAAAAAAATTCAATATTCCGACTCCATTATCTCCGACATTATTGCATATGCGATTTTGCTACCAGAGACTTTTTTTCTCGGTTTTGCATCATCTACAACTTTGCTGTTGACAACTTTTTGCTAAACCCTAAACTTTTCGAGTTATTTCCAAAAAACTAATTTTTATTACATTCTCATCACATGAGAAAGTATTAGTTTTGGTCGAAAATTGACTTTTGATAATTTTATGAAATATTTACGTTTTGAGGTCCCCTGAACCCGAAAAACATGGTCCGGCGAGTCTGTGTGTCTGTCTGTCTGTCTGTATGTATGTATGTCCGTCTGTAGACCAAAATGTTGTTGACACAATAACTTTTAAAAATCTTATCTGATCGTTTTTAAATTTAACACACTTAAAGTTGGTGTAAAAATGAAGGTTAAGTTCGTTAACGAGCCATTTTCGTTGAAAACTACAAAAACTACGGTAGTTTCAAAATTTTGAAAACTCAATTTTTTCAAATTTCAGAATTTTTAACTTTATATTATTTTAGATTAGGAAAATACAAACAACTTTTCTTTACAACATTTTTTTTAAAAAACTCAATTTTCGAAGTTATAGTCTCTTAAATGGTCAAAAAAATCTTAAAATAACACTGAAAATCGAATTTTTTGAAAGGAATAAAAGTCAGTTAACTGATTTTGACATATTCTCACCCTAAAATACTCGAAAAACATAATTGTACACAAAAAAGTCGTAATTTTCGGAAAAACCACTCTCTATTTATATTTTTTGTGCGCTTTTTTGAAAAAAATTCAATATTCCGACTCCATTATCTCCGACATTATTGCATATGCGATTTTGCTACCAGAGACTTTTTTTCTCGGTTTTGCATCATCTACAACTTTGCTGTTGACAACTTTTTGCTAAACCCTAAACTTTTCGAGTTATTTCCAAAAAACTAATTTTTACACGGAGAGAGATTCTGTTTTAATATTTCGTATTATTATATTAGTATTTAGTAAAACCGATTGCAATTTGGGGAAATCATGTACATTTATGAATTAATATTACCATTTTTAAGAAAGTTTATAATCAAATTATTACTTTGTATTATTCTGAAGTAATAGAAATTGAAATAGTCAATAAGAAGTTGTAATATTATAAGTAAGAAAGTATGCAATAGTAAAAAGTATTACCAGATGATTATACTAAATACTATCGAAGAATTACATAAGTTGTTAATTTAGTTATGAATAGTATTATCGACTATAATAAAAATTATGACCAGCCTAGTAGCAGGCCATAGCAGGCTATGGGCTGACGTCAGGCTGACGTAGAGCGGTTACGAAGCTGTCCGAGATTAGCCGAATATTTCAGTCGAGCAGTTCCGAAATTATCCGAGTCAAACCTCGTGGCAACATGTGCACGTTGTGTTTACCCCAAAATATTTTAATTTGATGTGTCAAAATGTGTCGGAATTTGGTGAACAATTTTATTTTGTTCATTCAATAATTTTAATCGACAATGAAGATTTCCTAATTGTAGTAAAAGGCATAGTCCATTGTCTTTTAAATGAGCATTTGAGAGCATTCAAAATTTACACGGAAAAAAATTAATCTCTAAATTAGAGATTTAATATGAGATTTAGGCATAAACTATCACTGGAATCGGATGTGTGATTTGAACAGATCTCTAAAACTGAAATTTAGAGTTATATCTAATCCGCATATATTATCAGTGTGAAGAATCCGTATTTTTATGCCTGAAAATGATATTAGAAATATCAAATTTTATGATTTATCACAATTTAAAGTGAGAATTATTCAAAGAATGTATATTTTTCTTTTAGTATGAACTTATAAACAAATCCATTGACAATCATAAAAAATTGGACATTTTTTAAAGATAATATGAATTTTTTATTATTTCATTTCTTTATTTGAATCAAATTATCTCAACATCACACAATATAAACATTCTTTTTCTATTTCTTAATAAAAAAACATGGTTTGGTACAACTTTCAATATAGGTTAGGTTTTCAAGTGTCAAACGAAAGTTTAACCTGAAAATACTAATGAATAAAAATATGTCCCACACGTGATAACGCGAAAAACATTCGTAAAATATGGAAAGTGAAAACTGGGAATGAAACTGCATTTAAAATATAAAATTAATACTTAAATAATTAAAATGGTTTAAATATTCTTTGACAATGATGAACTTAAAACGCAATATAATTCACATCAGATAAGTTGTGAAATTAACAAATCTCTAAATCAGAGATGTGAATTTAATTGTGACTATAATGTCTATTTTAGACATACTTACATTCCATTGGATTTCAAATTAATATTATTTCAAGTTTAGATATTAATTTTTTTCCGTGTACGAAAATGAATTAGGACATTGGAAGGTATTTAAAAAAATGATTTAAAATATGCTGCATTTTCTTATGCCAATAAATTAAATGATGGGTTTTTTTATATAACGAAAAATTGGATATAATTTCAATAGAAATCATTTTCCAGAAACAAACAATTTTAAAACAGTATTATGATAAACATTTCTGAATAAAATTTTGACCCAGCATACAAAAGTATGTATTTATAATGTAAAATAAATTAAGAACTTTTTTAAACAAAATATGGAGAAAATATCACTTTCTCACAAGTTCCGAAAATTTCTCGAGTTTAGTATATAAGGAAGTTGAGAACTGTATCTCCCAATGTACAGCGTGCGTGCGTTATTGCGTTTATTTGTATTTAAGTTAAGTTTATATGTATGCGTTTATAGGTTTTAACATAGATCTCCGAAATTGTATATAGTTTGTGTTTGTATAGTATGATGTATAGTATGATGCTTGCGTTAGCTTATTGGTGTGTGTGCGAAATACTTTCGAAACGATAATTTTATCCTCCTCCTTCCTACGTCTTTTTATTTCCTTCCTTTTCGACTCACTCATAATTTTTAGTATTGACTATATTAAAGATTGAAATATGTATTATATTCTAAAATTTAAAAGAACTATTTCAATTTTTCTTATTCTTTCGATACTTTCACGGACTGCGATTTTAATATAGTCATTTTTAAAAATTATAATTCTTTTATTAAATTGTATTACAATTTTATTAATTTTTGTAAAATATATCAAGGGCTGCCTACTAATATGCACAATATTAATTTTTAATATAAAACACGATTTCCCTAAATTGAAAAAGAATATATTAAATTCTATTGCCAATTTTAACAAATATTAATACAAAATCTCTCTCCGTGTATTATAATCATTCGCCTGTTTTGTTTTTAAATCGAGATTTTTTTTATAAACTTCGTGTGTTTTAATGTCGCTTTGCAATTTGCTTAGCAAAATTGGTACTTCGTTGCGCAATTTTCTGCTCATAAGCATTTCAGCCGCTGAAAATCCATTTGATAACGGAGTACTTCAATAGGATAAAAGAGCTTTAGCTATTTCTACATTGTTCTGACCGTTTTTCTTTATTAAGTTTTTTGCTGTTTTTACTGCAGCTTTAACTTCGCCATTCGATTGGATATAATAAGGTGAGCTAGTTATGTGTCGAAAGTTAAATGTTTTTGCAAATTTTGCAAATCCCTCTCTAAATTGAGGTCTGTTATCAGAAACAAGTTCCTCGCATATTCCATGCCTTGAAAAGAGCTCGATTATTCCTTCGATTACAATTTCGTCTGTTAGCGAATTTAATTTAATTATTTCGAAATAGCGTGAAAAATAATCTACAACAATAAGATACCATTTATTATGCTTAAACAAATCAGCAGCTATTCTTTGTCATGGACGCGTTGGCAGGTTTTCGGTTCTAAAAGTTTCTCTCGGGTTTGTTCGCTCTTCAATACAATTTGGGCAATTTTTTACAAGTTTCTCAATTTGAGCACTTAAACCTAACCACCATACTGATTCTTTACACCTTCGACGACATTTTACAATTCCTTGGTGTCCCGAATGAATGGCTGTTAAAACTTCTTCTTGCATAAGAGAAGGAATCACAATTCTAGTACCCTTAAGAAGCAGACCGTGAGAAAAATTTATGTCATTTCGATACTGATAAAACAAAACTAAATTCTTCGGAATTTTGCTTTTATCTTGCCAACCGTCGACGGAATAAACATGCTATTGTTGGCAGACATCGTTTTCACTCTGCGCTTTCATAATTCTTTCGAGATATACGTCTCTAATAGGATAACTTTTCACAATAAAATTAACAAATACATCTGTTTCGCATTCTAGTTCATTTGACAGTTCGACATCTGACAGGGGACTTCTAGATAAAGAATCCGCTATAAACAATTCTTTTCCTGGAATGTATTGCATATCATATCGCATCAATCTTAAACGGAAACGCAGTAAACGGGGAGATAAATCGTCGAGATTTTTTGTTTTCAATATTTGCAACAATGGTTTGTGATCTGTTTCAAAAATTACATGCCACCCTAAAATATATTCTTCATATTTTTCGGCTGACCAAGTAACAGCTAGAGCTTCTCTTTCTATCTGAGCGTATCGACGCTCGGAGGAGGTTAAAGTTCTCGAGGTTTACGCTACAATTTCACGATTACCATGTTTATCAACTTGAAATAAACAAGCCCCTATGCCGTATGAGCTTGCATCGGCACTAACAATTATCTGTTTTTTTGTATCTGTTCCGTCGGAACAAATCATTAAAAATTCGTAAATTATATTATTATTTATCGTGCTGTTTCTTGAAGCAAATATAAACTAAAATTAAAATCGAAATTTTTCCCACAAATCCCGTAAAGAGTAATAAAATAGAAAGTGAAAATTTCTGTTTGCTAAAGCGGATTTGAATTGTAAAATGTTTGAAGATTCATAAAACATACAAAAATAAATATTACAATTGTTAAACTAAGCCGTCGAGTGCTATTGTGAAGCACGTTTCTAGATATAATCTTCGTACTTGCAAACAGATTTTTTATGACTTTCTTCCAAAACCCTAAACCGACCATCGGAGGTACTGTTTCAGGGAACCGACAACCCCCTCCTTATCGCAAAAAGGGGACGATCGGTTAAGCGCTCATCGGCACTTTACGCAACTACCTGGGTACATCCGTCAGATCAAAACGAGAAACTGACCTAGGCACTTCGCTGTCAGTTTTTCTCAAGAATAAAATTTGTAAATCCCCAAAGTTAATTATTGTAAGCTTTTCATTTGAAATCTAATTCTTGTTGTTTAAATAAATTTAATTCATTGTTATTCAGTGTTTTATTTAAAAATTGAGCAATTCGTTTGTTTTAACAAAATTTACAACATCACAAAACAGTATCAAAATAGGCTAAAATCGGCGCTGTTGTTAACATCATTTTAGCTTTGTCAAAGGCTAGTTTTTAAACGGGACCCCATAAGAAAGTCGAATTTTCCTTAAACAAATTATACAAAGGGTCTAAATATTGAGATCTATTTTTCATGAATCTAACCGTAAAATTGATCATTCCAAGGAATCGCTGAATTTCAGTCTTATTAGTCAGTTCTGGAAATTCAGTGATGGCTTTAATACGTTCCGGATTTACTCCAATTCCCTCTTCTGATAAAACATGACCTAAGTAACTAACTTTCTTGACTCCGAAAATGCATTTGTCGAAATTGACGAAGATACCTTCTTTTTCTAACTTTTCTAGTACTAATCTTAGTGTCGCATCATGTTCCTCAATAGTGCTACCGTATACCAAAACGTCATCTATGTGATGAACCACATTTTCAATACCCGTTAAAATCTTAGAAAATTTGTTCACAAAAAATTCTGATGCACAATTAAACCCGAACGGTAGTCTCTTGTAAACAAATCGCCCAAAAAGAGTGATAATAGTGGTTAAGAGTTTACTTTTTTCATCCAATTTGATATGATGAAATCCTAAAGTAATATCAATTTTCGAGAAAAATTTGGCACCCTTTAAACTAGTTAGAGTTAGTTCAATCTTTGGAATCGGAAAATAAGGTCTCAGTATACTTTTATTAACCTTGGTAAAATCGCCGCATACGCGAACTGTCCCCCCTTTAGGGACACAAACAATAGGAACTACCCAGTCCGTAACTTTATCTATCGGTTCTAAAACATTTAATCTTTGGAGTCTTTTTAATTCTAGTTTTAGTTTTTCTTTAATTGGTATTGGAACTATTCGTGGGACTGTTTGCGCAAAAGAAATAGCACTCGGCTTCAATTTGATGGAAATTGTTTTCTTTATTTCCCCCAATTCTCGAGACAATCCAGGAAATTCTTCCTTTACTTTTACTTTAGTATATGACTAAAGATCATTAGCTTTTACCTGCAAATTATTGATATCAATGTCAAATTTTACAATATCAAAAGTTTTACTTACTTCTAATAAGCTTAGCAAAGGTTTTAGTAACCTGTTTATGACATAACCTATACGCGTTAAACTTTTATTATGATATCTCAAAGTTAAAGGAATTTTGCCTATTACATCAAGATTTTTTTTATCTGGACCTTTTATCAACTCTTTAGTTTTCTGTATATTTTTTTAACAGATTTCTGGTACTATATCTTTGGGCACACAAACACAATCTGCGCCTGTGTCAATTAAAAAATTTACATTCATATTAAATTCTTTTATATTTATTTTTCGCATTTGACTCTTACCATTATTTCCTAGTGTATTTATATTACCTATAAACATACCTTGTTCGTCGTTCTCAAGGTTAGGTCTTGTTTGAGTTGTAATCTTTCACTTAGTTTGGCGTCAGACATGCCAACTACAATTCTAACTCGTATTATCTCGTCCTTGAAATTTCTTAAATTACATTGATCTGTAATAGTGTGTATGTCGGTAATAAACGCATCTACTGTCTCTCCCTTGTGTTGAATCCGAGAATTAAATTTGAATCTTTCGAACATTACATTTCTTTTTGGGATAAAAAAATCTTCGAATGCCGTGAGTACAGTTTCATATGTAGTTGGTTCAGGTTGAAACTGGGCAAAAATCTCCTCACTTTTTTCCCCATTATATACATGAGAGCATTTATTTTCTCGGCGTCGTCTCTTTCCTCAAGACCAGAAACTGACATGTATCTCGAGAAGCGTTTTTTCCAAATCGGCCATGCTGCTGCGTCCTTGAAATTTAGTTGGTCCGGAGAAGCGACATTCGGTCTGCATTCTCATTTGACATAAAATTTACTTGACATAAATTTCATTTGGTATAAATCCTATTTAACATAATTCTCATTTGACATAAAGTTCACTTGATATAAATTTCATTTGACGGACAAGTCATTACACATAATTCTCATTTGACATAAAATTTAGTTGTCATAGATTTAATTTTACATAAAGATCATTTGACATGAAAATATAGACACGAATTTCAAAATTGGCGAATTACAATGTTGTTGATAATATCTATTTAGTTACTTTTAAAATTCGGGCTGATATTTTTATGTAAAATGTAATTTGTGTAAAATTATTTTTATGTCAAATGACAATTTTGTTGAATGACTTTTATGTCAAATCTAATTTATGTCAAATGACTTTTATGACAAATGAGAATTATGTTAAATGTCTTTTATGTCAAATGAACTTTATGTAAAATGAAATTTATGTTAAATGAGAATTATATTAAATGACATTTATATCAAATGATTTATATCAAATGACGTATATATGTTAAACAAATTTTACCTCAAATCAATTTTCTGTCAAATAAAACTTATGTCAATTGAAATATATGTCAAGTGATTTTTATGTAAAATAAAATTCAAGTCAATTGTATTTTTACGTTAAATGGAAATTATGCTAAATAATTTTTATATAAAATAAAATATATGTTGCATTAATTCTATGTAAAATGACATATATGTTATATAAATTTTATGTCTAATGCAATATATATCAAATGGATATCATATTAAATGACATTTATGCAATATAAATTGTATGTTTAATAAAATGTATGTCAAATAAATTTCAAATTAAATGTTTTTATACTAAATAGATTTTTTGTCAAATGAAATTTATGGTAAATTGTTTTATGTCAAATGACTATTATGTCAAATAAGATTTCGGGAATAGTCATGCGTCTCGTTTCCACATGGGATCTTAAATAGGATCTCACGTTGTTTTTTATTAATGGTAGAAAATACCGCAGTTCATATATCTTTCGCCACCAGGTGGAGAGAGCGACTTCTCTCCCTGTTAACATGATTTTTGAACACTATGTAACTGAGAGTTTATAGCTCAGAAGAAGTGTTTCAAATTATCAAATTTTTTTTCTTACTGATGATTTGAAATGCTAATACAATTTATTATTTAATTTTTAATTAAATAATTTCTAATCTTTTGAAAATTCTCATAATGGATGCCTAATGTAATCACCCCACACAGCACATGATATTTCCTAAATATTTCCTGAATATTTCACTGAAAGATTGAAATATTTCAGTGCAAAGTTCTAGAAATATTTCTGCAAACAGGAAAATGTCCGCTTATGTGGGAATATTGACGCGAAAGTTGAGAAAACATTTCATTGAAATATTTTGGAAATATTCAACTGAAATGATGCGCACTGGTCGAACTCAGTTTCTATGGCCTGTAGAGCTGCGCAGTAGTTTTTGGCTTACTATATCCTATGGGTTTTAAAATATTTCAGAAAATTCCTATTGGTTTGAGGTGTTTAACAAATTTTTCCATTTTGTGAAATATTTTCACAATATTGCAGAATCTTTATGTGTAATATTGCAGGAATATTACACATACATATAATATTACACATACATGGATATGTACATATCAAATCTTTTGTGAAATTCTATATGAAATCTTATATAATATGTAACATGAAAACCCATATGAAATCCTTTATGGAATCTTATATGTATTCTCACATATCCCAATGGGAAATGCCAGTGTAGTGCCGATGTTCACCACTGGCTTAGTACTCAGACGATTGTTCGGCGTAGTCTAGCCGAGCCTCGACAATTAGGGACGCATGAATATTCCCCACATTGAACTTGCAACAATTTTTGTGTATCGAAATAAAAAACTTAAAATATCTACTTATTAGAACTGCAATAATTCGAGTTTTCTTTTAAACAAATTTTTGTCACAAGAAATTAGTATTTGAAAAAATAATTATTAACTACTTTTTTCATTTGACTGTATTTTAATTTATAAAAATATCCACGTAGGGAAATATGAAAGAATAGAACATTTAGTTGTTCAGAGTTTTTTTAGTATGTATTTTAAAAAATAAAAATTTTGCTTGAATGAAATTTTAAGTACATAAAAGTTTATTTAAAAGGATTATAACCTAAAAAATTTGTCAATTATCAGAATTTTTATATCGTAGTATTTCTATATTATCGAATTTTTATGTAACGTAAAATATATGTAATTGAGTTATAATCTCACAGAATTTATATTTAACATAATTTTGATGTACAACTATTTATATTTAGTTAAAATTATATTTAAAATAATTTTTATTTAATCAAATTTTTATTTAACCATATCTGTAGTTAACCGAGTTTTCGTATGAGTGAATTTCCAAAGTACCAAATCTATAAAACATAGAATTTTCAAAACGTCGAATTTCTAAAGCATTAAACTTTTAGAATGTCGAATTTTCATCTGTCCTAACTTTTTGTCACTATAGAGTTTACTATCTATGTTGTTAGTCGGTAAGGTAGATTAAAATTGCGCACGAAATTTGATTTAACATATGATTTCAAATTTCCCACACAATTTAAATCAACCATATCAATAAGAATTATAGAGAGGAAACTCTTGTGGCAAAAAAAGTTAGGACAAATGAAAAGAGACGCATGCATATCCCCTAATCGCCAAGTCGTCGAATGATCAAATCATGGAGTATAGACTTAAGGAGACCAATCTTATATGCATGTATGTACTTCACTGAAAGGCGCAACATTTTGTCGGAAGTACATCAGTAGTACGTGTACATCCTGTAGATGGCAAACGATCGCATATATAGTCGCTTGATTAAGTCCTAACCGTCCTAACCTTATTTTTGCTGTATTTTGAAATTAAAAATAATTTCAAATAATAAATAGGTAATATAAAATTATGCCAATGAATTCTATTTTCGTAAATAATAACATTCTTCGGAAGAATTCAATTATTTTTAATACAAGTTTTATAAAACTTTACGAAAGGATTCAATTTTAAAAAAAACAAAGAAATTCTTCAAAAAATTTAATTATTTATAAAAGTTATATTAAAATTGATTAAAAGAGTTTAATGTTCTATCAATAATTTTAATAAAGTTTTAATAGGCACGTGGCCACTGAATAACATGACCTTTATAATTTGAGGTTTGAGGTTATTAACATAACCTCAATCTAAAAAGTGATCTAACAATTTTGACAAATAATAGCTCATTCTGTTCTTTAAAATATTCTTTACAATTACATTCGTTAAATTTTGTTTAAAATATTTTGTTCAAAAGTTATGCAAATAAAATAAAAAAATTTTTTTTTAATAACTTTTGAACAAAATATTTTAAACAAAATTCAACGAGTGGAAATGTAGATAATGTTTCAAAGAGTAGAATGAGCTATTATTTATAAAAATTGATTACAAATTTTAATTGGTTACTAACCTTAAAGTAAAAACACATAATGTTTAACAATTATGATTTTACAACAAATTTTGGTCCAACCTAATTTTTTCTGATAATTGTACAACTGGATCTTTCAGAATTTGGTGAAATCATTTTAATTATGGTTTTATTTGCTGTTAAAAATCACTTTTTAGTTTGAGGTTATGTCAAGCGATCGACACTCCTGAATAAAAAAAATCTGTAAAACGTCGATTAGGAACATTTTTTCACAAAAAAATTCGCACAATCCGAGCCCTGTAATATAGATTTTGTATTGTTATCTTATTATTATTATATTTATATTTATAATTACATGAATTAGTAAACTTATAGAAATCCATGTTCATTTTAAAACTTCAGCTATATATGCGATCGTTGCGCGCTATACGAGAAGATTCAGAACTATGAACTTCCGACATAAAATGGTTGATTTCATACACACTACATTGGTCTCCTTAAGTCTATACTCCCTGGATCAAATAGTCCAATGCCAAGTAATCGAATGGACAAAACGTCGAATGCTAAAAACATCGAATCGGCATTTAGTCGAATGCTAAAAACATCGAATTGTCAATACGTCGAATGTTCAAAACGTCGAATTATCAATTCGTCGAATGTTAAAAATATCGAATCGCCAATATAACGAAAGTTCAAAACGTCGAATTATCAATTCGTCGAATGTTAAAAACATCGAATTGTCAATACGTCGAATGTTCAAAACGACGAATGATAAAAACGTCGAATGCTAAAAACATCGAATCGTCATGTAGTCGAATGCTAAGAATATCGAATCTTCAGTTAATCGAATGCTAAAAACATCGAATTCTCAATTCGTCGAATGTTCAAAACGTCGAATGTGTAAAACGTCGAATGCTAAAAACGTCGAATCGTCATTTAGTCGAATGGTAAAACCATCGAATAGTCCATTCGTCGAATGCTTAAATAGTCGAAACGCCATCTGTTCGAATTATCAAGTAGTAGAATGGTAAAGTTGTCGAATGTTCAAAACGTCGAATCGTCATCTGTTCGAATTGCCAAGTAGTAGAATGGTAAAGTAGTCGAATGGACAAAAAGTCGAAACGCCATCTGTTCGAATTATCAATTAGTAGAATGGTAAAGTTGTCGAATGTTCAAAACATCGAATCGTCATTTAGTCGAATGCTAAAAACATCGAATTCTCAATTCGTCGAATGTTCAAAACGTCGAATGATAAAAACGTCGAATGCTAAAAACATCGAATCGTCAACATGTCGAATGTTCAAAACGTCGAATTATCAATTTGTGGAATGCTCAAAACATCGAATTGTTAATTCATCGAATGCTTAAATCATCGAATTTTCCATTCGTCGAATGTTCAAAACGTCAAATGATCAAAACGTCGAATGCTAAAAACACCGAATCGTCAAAAGTTCGAAAATGTTCTTTGTCTTCAGTAGACATTAACTTAAAACAAAGAACTTTTTCGAACTTTTGACGATTCGATGTTTTTAGCATTCGACGTTTTTATCATTCGAGGTTTTGAGCATTCGACGAATTAACAGTTCCATGTTCTGAGCATTCGACGTTTTTATCATTCGACGTTTTGAACATTCGACTACTTTACCATTCTACTACTTGGCAATTCGAACAGATGGCGTTTCGACTACTTTACCATTCAACTACTATACCATTCTACTACTTGACATTTCGAACAGATGGCGTTTCGACTATTTGAGCATTCGACGATTTGAGAATTCGATGTTTTTAGCATTCGACGTTTTGAACATTCGACGAATGGAAAATTCGATGATTTAAGCATTCGATGAATTAACAATTCGATGTTTTGAGCATTCAATAAATTGATAATTCGACGTTTTGAACATTCGACATGTTGACGATTCGATGTTTTTAGCATTCGACGTTTTGAACATTCGTCATATTGACGATTCGATATTTTTAACATTCGACGAATTGATAATTCGACGTTTTAAACACGTATTGACAATTCGATGTTTTAAGCATTCGACTAAATGCCGATTCGATGTTTTTAGCATTCGACGTTTTGTCCATTCGATTACTTGGCATTCGACTATTTGATCATTCGACGACTTGGCGATTAGGGGATATGCATGCGTCTCAATGAAAATTCGACATTCTAAAAGTTTAATGCTTTAGAAATTCGACGTTTTGTAAATTCAATGTTTTATAGATTTGGTACTTTGGAAATTCACTCATACGAAAACTCGGTTAACTACAGATATGGTTAAATAAAAATTTGATTAAATAAAAATTGTTTTAAATATGATTTCAACTAAATATAAATAGTTGTACATCAAAATTATGTTAAATATAAACTCTGTGAGATTGAAACTCAATTACATATATTTTACGTTACATAAAAATTCGATAATATAGAAATACTACGATATAAAAATTCTGATACACTCTAAAAAATTCCGTTGTTAATTTACAACGTCGGACGTTGGAAATTATTTGCTTCACGTCCAACGTAGTAAGCTTACAAGCTGCTAGTAGTAAAACACGACCTAAATGTAATTAAACAATCCGCGTGTTATTGCACAACCTCAAAGTAAAATTACAATTTTTGCGTTATGAAACATGCCGTGTGTAAATATATCAAAAATTGGGTTGTATTACTATAAATAAGGTTATTATAAGCGGTTCGCGTATTTTTCTCAAAATTTATAGAAATTAATTTCTATCACTGAAAAAACACAGGAAAATTTCAAACTGAATTAAATTAAACATATTTTTTATTTTATAAAAGTTTTTTTAAACATATTATTTATTACACAAAATAAAATATATATACATATAGCAGCTCCAGCGTGTGTCGCGTTTCAAATATTGAACACTGAAACAAATATATCTTTTTTATTACAAATT
The DNA here is from genome assembly GCF_015476425.1 of Leptopilina heterotoma. NCBI lineage: Eukaryota > Metazoa > Arthropoda > Insecta > Hymenoptera > Figitidae > Leptopilina > Leptopilina heterotoma. The sequence goes on along the minus strand of NW_025110828.1, from coordinate 119,470 downwards.
TATTTATATTTCTTTTTCATTTAAATTATTATTAAATATATCTAATATTACTTTTTAATTTTCAAAACTTTCATGTTACAGTTATTAATATACAGTGAAATGATATATGTTGATTTCTAATGTTATCGAATTCATTATGCATTATTTTCTTTTATTCTAAAGTTATTTCTAATTTGTATATAACATAGGAAACATTGCTTAATATATATTTCACTGCATAGGTTTACATTATTGGCAAAAAAATTAAAATTGGCTTACCTTGCTGTTTAAACAAAAATAATCACCACACTTTATTGTAAATTTGTGAACAGTTGCAATATATGCTGTTCTATGCTGCGCGTTTGTTATGTGAAATGTGAATTTACAATAAGCGACATTTACACGCACGACAGGTTAAATAATCACCCGATTGTAAAATAACACAAACGATGTATTATTGCAATCTTACAATACATTTACATGAAAATGTAAATTTACTACGTCGGACGTGAAGCAAATTATTTCCAATGTCCCACTTGGTAAAATTACAAGATCTGAGTTAAATAACATTATAGGACGTCATAAAGTTACACAAAGTTGTGTAGAATTGCACTTGTAGGTTATATCACTACGTGTAGCAACGTAAATTTATCACATCAGACGTTGTAGTTTTGCTGAGTAAAATTACACGACGTGTGTTATAAAGCAATGTCCTTTTTTACAGTGTAATAATAAATGTTAATAATTTTGTTACTGAATAATAAAAAATATCAATTATTTATTTATGTTTATTAAATTATTCATTAAATATTTTTAATTTTAAAATGTTTTAAAAGTTGAATTTTGTAATGATTATAATTTTATTATGAGTTATTTAATATACATTTTTAATAATTAAAATAATTCAGGATTAGTATGTGTAAAATTTTTAGTCATAGTTTTCACTTTGCCCTTATAAGTAACAAAATATACGGCATTGGCATTAATATATTAGATTAGCCCGAGTTCTCATCGAGACTCAGTGGCCGTGCGGTTTAAGTGGTTGCGTCAAGGACTTTCGGAATGCGTCTGGGGCGGGGGGACGTGAGTTCGATCCCACATGCGAGCGGATTTTTTCATTATATAAGCGTTACATAAAATAATAAAATTACTATTTAATCTGTATAATTAATAAGTGTTGTTAAAAAAAAATTGTGAACTTGTTTGTAAATAATATTAAAAGTCTGTTAAAAATGAAGTTAAAAAATATACCAATTATCACAAATTGTCTTTTTTTGCTAAAATTATTTTTCAATATTATTAGGTTAAATGACATTTATTGTTAGTAATATAATATTTATATGAAAATAATATAATTATTATAATAATAACTTATTGTCATTAAATATGTAAGTACATATATATTAATAACAATACTGTTTATTATTAATAATAATAATTAATATATTCACGTTATATTGAATGAACGCGTGAAAAGCGTGTAAATTTGGAAACAGTGGAAGCAGTCTTGTTCAGTCCTGCTTTCGGCTTCCGCAGCATTGATTGAAGATTGAACGCCAGTCTTCAACAAAGACTGAGCGTCAAGTTTACATCGATGTTACTATTCCGGACTCAAGCAGCCTTGTTTTCACAGTCCCACCAATCTTCAACCAATACTGACCAAGCCTCAATCAAGCTTCGTAAAGCCTGAACTCACTGTCAGCTCGCGCCTGGGTATTTTTAAATATCACCTATGTAACACATGGCATTACAGTAATGTGACCGTAATGTTCCATGTAATGTTATTAATATACCAATGTAATACAAAAATGAAATTTCAATAACATTAACATGTCCACCCCAATGTGATATTTTAAGTTATTGTAGTTACATTACATGGTAATATTACTGTAATATTGCAGTAATGTGAAAGTATTATCGCAAAGAAAGATAAAAACAATTCTTCTTATATGAAAGGTGATCTTTTTTCGTATTATTACGGTGACATTACTGTAATACTACTGTAATAATATCTAGTATATATTTTATATATAAAAATTATTTTTCTATTGTAAAAGTAACTCAAAATTTTTTATACATTTTACTTGCATTTTCTAAAGAAACGCATGTAGATAAGGTCTCGTAAAAATATCAATTCTATAAAAAATTTGATACAAATAAGCCTATGAAACAAATGTTACTTTTTTGGGACATATAAAAAAGTTAGACAAATCACTAGTGATTCATTCGGACGAAACGAACCGTTAGACGAACGAAATTTTTGTTTTGCAGTTCACTTGACAACTAAACTGTCATTTTGAATTGTTTGACAAAACGAACTTCTATGTCAGAAGCACTCAGATCCAAAAATGTTTCTGATGTCGTAATTTGAATAAACATTATTAAATTTTTCTATAATTTATAATTATAAACTACATTTTAATTCAGTAGTACATTCAAGTTTATTAATGTATTAATAAAAATAAAAATTTTATTCGGTATTAATTAATCCATTTTTTAATTAATTTTTTATAATTACCTACTATTAAATGAATCGAAGATAATATTACTTCAAATAAAGAATCCTTTTATAATTTAATACAATAAAAATTAACAAATGTATTACTTATTATTAATTATAAATACTCATATTAAATAATATAACAATTAATTAGTTATAAGAAACTTTATAATAACAAAATTGATTAAATTGATTAAATTACATATATTTTGGAAATAATTTGCAAAATGGTTTTAAAAATTTTATAAATCAAACCTATTATATTTTTTTTAGTTTGTAATATTTAATTTCTGAAAATATCCTATTGAACTCAAATAATTAAAATAAAGTATTAATTGTAATTAAAGTAATCTGTTTTTAAAATAAATAAATTTAAATATCGCTGCCCTGCAAGGGTTCTGCGAATAGAACGTGGTATAGTGTTCCCGAACTGACTTTTTGTGCTGAACACGAATCACACTGTAAAAAGAAAGGTACTAATTCAGTACCAATTTTTGGTACTAAATCGAGATTTGGTTCTATTTTAATACCGAAAATCAACTCTAATTTAGAAGCTTTCATTTACAGTGCAGGGCTTGAAAACTTCCCATCGCGTCACGTTTTAGAGAAAATTGGTATTGAAACCCCTAAAAACTGCGTTTTTGGACATTTTTAAAAAATTATACAGCTAAATCCTGACGTGCTACAAACTTCGCTAATATCAGAAATTAAAAATTAAACCATGCCCTTTCACATGAGCCCTATGACGATTTGATCGCATGCACCCTTAAAGCAGGGGGTGTGTTTATATCTAGGGGTACAAGAATAAAATGTTAATAGAACAAAAATATTTAAAACTCCGTCTATTTCAATGAAACGTTTAAGCGGGGTTGTTGGGGTTGCTATTACGAATAAAAAGTTAGATTTCAAAAATTCAAGTGTATTGGTTTAATTCAATACGAAAGTAAATAAAAATTTAAAAAAATTTATGAATTTTGTTGTTCGAGAAAAATCGGAGAAGCTTTATATGCAGTAAAGAAATGACGTTCGAAGTAAATGTTATAAAGAATACTAAAACTGTGTATTTGTTAAGATCATTTAGCTACAGGATTTATAATACTCTGCTTTCCAGAGTACACTACGGAGAGGCGATCTAAATTACACTCCATTTGTTGTAATTTTTTAGGTCTTTTTGTTCTTTTATATTTTTTTTGTATTTCTAAAAGTACTTTTGTGTTTTATTAAAAAAAATGATGTCTTAAGAAAATTTGAAAAAACAACTAAACGAAAGTGAGCTAATGCAGAAATCATTGAGTTTTAAAGAAGCTTGGTTTTAGAAAAAAAAAATTTTATATTGTTTAAATAACTGATTTTAATGTCTTTTGTACTAAAAATATTTGTTTGCTCTATCTATATAAATTGTAAAAAAATGTTTTAATTCATTATGTGGAAATAACTTACAGTTCACTGATTGTTTGATAAAAAAACTCAATATTCATTAACTTATTTTTAAACGACGAAAAATATAGAAAATGAATGGAAAATTTCTGTTCTGTATCCACTACTGAAATTGAAAGAATGTTACTTTTCAAAACTGTACTCTTTATAAACTTATCATTCAATTTACATAAAAAAATTGTTTAATATTCTTGAAACATTGAAGAATAAGGTTTTACAATTGCCAGTGATGTGACGTAGATCAGCCCATTAATGGAACATGAGTGGCACTTTAATGGCAAAAATTTTTTTTTTTTTGCCTCAAATCTATGAGTTTATAACTATAAACAAATCATTCAAAATTGTTTTCGAATCATTTTTTAAGACATAATTCAATGTTTGAAATATATCTATAATAAAAATCTTTTTGAATTGTTAAAATTTTGTAAAATTTAATTGAAAAATAATTAATTTATTTTAAGTATTTTGTTACAATTTTTGAAAGTTGGTTAAATTAAATTTAAAAATAAAAATTAATGAAAATTGGCTTCTAATTTTTTAAAATTCAATATTTTCAGTGTTTTCAATTACATATATTTTCAAAAATTAATATACATACAAGAACAATATTTCAGAATTATTTTTAACATTTTGAAAAAAACAATTATATTCAAGATTTTTAATTGAAATTCATCAAAAAATTAATTAGTTTTTTTAATTTATACAAAAACTCTTTTAAATAATTCAAATATTTTCGAAGAATTACATTAACATATTTTTAAAAAGTAATTAGTATAATTGTTTTATAATGATTATTTAAGATTCAATTATCTTCAAAAACAATTAAAATTTATAAAAATCTTTAAAAAATAATAGAATTAGTAAAAAATACTAATAAAAATGATCAAATTTTTTGAGAATTTTAATTATTAGCAGGACCATAATTTGTCAAAAATTTCAATATGTCCAAAAAGTAAATATTTAAAAATTTTTATTTACATTGTTCGAAGATAATTAAATCTTAAATAATCATTATAAAACAATTATACAAATTAGTTTTTAAAAACAATTTTATGCAATTTTTTGAAAATAGGATTGAATTTCTTAATAGATTTTTTGTATAATTTAATCGGTTACAATCGGTTCCTCGGTTACAGGTGATTACAATTGGAATGACGAAATTGAGAACACGTTCCAGAACTTTCCTGATTTAGGTTTGGGTTTGAAAGTAATAAGGATGTAGAAGGAGTGCAGTCACGTATTGTAAGATGTGGACAAGCTTCACTATTTAGTTTCTTCGTTTCAAGATTGGCGTTCCCACGTGGTGATTATGTTCAAGGAGAATGAAGTTAAAATAATACAAATTTACAACCCAAAATTTCATGGGACAATCATTAAGGAATAAATCTTCCTCAATAACAACACTAAATATTTAAAATTAATTACACTTATTTAAACATAGTTCAATACAAATTTACACTTAAAGCGGGACTCAATCAAAGTACGTGTTACCCGCTCAACATACAAAACCGGAGTCCTGCCATGATGTTAATTGTTGAAATTCAAATGACGTTAACGCACGGATGATAATGAAATGAGTAAAGGCAATTGGTCACCATAAACCCTTTCCATAGTGGCGTAAAATTATAAGATAAGGCGTTAAGCCAATAGGAAGGGTGGCATTTCTGTCACGGGGCTACGATAGAGACAAAGTGGGGTATTGAATGGTTTCTAAGGACTTCTATAGAAAACCCAGAATTATATTTTCGTTTAGTTGCTTTCCAATTTCATAGTAAATTTATTTCTTAAAGTTTGAGTAAAAAGAGTAATTTGTCCGATATTGATATGGAAAGTGCCGATAAGGAGCATGTAACACATGCTTCAGTGTGTTCTGTGTTAGGCAAATTCTAATTTGGTGAGAAATATTCCAATTGAGGAAATTAAAGACTTCAATCCTGAAAATGTACTAGATTACGATCCACAAAAACACTACGTTTGTCTTTCTGATATAGAAAATTACGAAAACGTGTTTATTCTACGATTAGGTAGTAAGTATAATATTTGTTTTTGTAAAATGTCATCAAAGGTTTGAAATATATTCACTAGAAATTAATTACATTTTGCGCTAATCTAGTTTTACAGAATTACATTTAATATTTAAGTAATCAAATTTTTATTCTTTATATTAACAACATAATTTTTCAAAAATTATATATATATATATATATATCTTCTTACTTATTAAAGAAGCAAATTTATAACATTTTTGAAAGATTTCGACTTTATCAGCCATTAGTGATATTTATTAGATGTTAATTAAACTCTTGGTTTTAAAGTTAGGTGTTTTTTATATGATAAATAAAATCCACAATATCAATATAAAAATATGGATAAAATTAAAATAATAGAAGTAAATTATTGAATATTAATAAATATTATTATTAATAATAATAAATAAATATTATTACTATTAATATTAATAAAAATGTAAATCATTAAAATTATTTTTATTGAACGAAATAAATAAAGTAAAAATAAAGTAAAATAAGTAAATAATTTAATTTTTAATTCTAATGATATTATATAATTATTTTAAGGTAGGGGAGAGTCTCCAGTTGTGAGACACCTCCAGTTGTGAGACAGTCAATTTTTTTTAACATGCAATATTAAAAAGACAATTGGTTTATATAAAAACATTTCTTTTTATATGAGCCAACTTTTTCGTGTACGCTGAAGCGGATATATAAACTGTTTTTGTTAAATAACCAACACTGTGTGTGATAATCGACTAAAAAGCGTTTTTTCAATAAATGCAAAGTACTTTTTTTCCAAGTTAATTAATTGGAAAAGGTAAATGTAATGCATTTTCTTTTAGTGTTTTCCTTATATTTTGTGATGCAATATTGCATTGTTCCAATCTACGGTTGAAAATAATTTAATTTTCCTTTTTCAAAATAGCGCCAATTTCTGGGTGTGAGACACAGCATATCACCAGTTGTGAGACGGTGTCAACACCCATCTGGACAGCATAAAAAATACGACTTTGCAGGCATACTATTTAAATGTTGTTTTGATTTTTTTCTAGTATTTTTGGGCATGTCAAGTGGAAAAAAGTCAATTGATTCAGAAGAAATCAATTTTAATGCTCTTGTTAAAGCTGTTAAATTGTGCTTATTTGATAGTCATATTTTGGCGAATAAATATTATTATTCAGTATATAATAATATATATTATTAATATATTTAATTATTTCTACTAAACATAACGTTTTATGTCAAACTTATTAAATTTTAGCAATTTTTAATGAGTGTCTCACAACTGGAGAAATTTTTTTTGTTGACAAAAGCGATGTGCTCGGAAAATGTATCGTAAAATTTTTTAAGTTCATCGAAACACTATACTTTCTTTTAATAAAAGTTGCGTATTTCTGTTACCTTTCGAACGGTGTATTTTATTTACAATTTCGTTTACCCGTTTACAATTTACAGGTCAAAAATGAAACCCGTCTCACAACTGGAGACTCTCCCCTACTACTACACTTTAGAATTTAAACAAAATTTATTTTTTTTATTGTATTTTTTAACTTCTTATGACTTCAGAAAACACTTCCTAAAGTATTTATAACCAATTGTAAAAAATAAAAGTAAATTTTTCAAAAAATATTCAATTAATGTAAAAAGTCATTGACAAATTAAGTAAGTCTTTAAGGGGATGGTGGGGTCCAGCTTTTTCTTACGACCACTAGAAACATTCCCGTGTGGAAAAATATTGTGGCAGTCTAGAGTCCAATGATTTCCCGATTAGCAATCATCAAGTCCGTCTAATTCTAGACGGTCCATCAAGTCCCGAATCAGTGACTTAACAGATGGGCTTATTAGAAAAAATCTAAGTCAAATATGTCCGCCTAGTACGGTGTTATTAAGACCGTCTAGATTTGGTCTAGGATGTTATATGCGCATGCGTCGATGTATGCCCAGCTGTTAAGTAACATGGCGCCTAATGGCGTCGCGTCGTTTGGCGTCGTTAGATCAGTCAGCGTATGGTACATTTTCTTTGTGAATTTTAGTATTCGTTGTGATTTCTGTTTTATTTGAATAATAATGTGCTATGTTGTTGCTGTTTTCTGTATAATTTAATTTTAAATGTGCACTAAAAAAATAGATTTTGATGTGTTTCTATGTGTTTTGATTAGTAGGCTGAAGCTAGCAGTCGTACTCAGCATCAATGTTTAGGCGTCATCTACCAATATGCATCTCCTTCAAATTTAGAAATACTTAATGATTTAAAAAACCATCGAGTATTGTTATTTAAGAATAAATTGTACACTAAATAGCAAATTTAGTAAGTTTTTATTTATTAATTTCATTAATTAGTGGTTGACGCCTAAAGATTGGTGCTGAGTACGACTGCTAGTTTCATCCGGCTGTTTTGATTTGCAGTAAATTTTATTTTACAAAAAGACTACTATAACTCCAATGCCAAAGATTGGGAGGGACACAAAGCCTTTCGCTTAAAGAAAGTTGAAGTGAAAAATACAGAAAATTAAAATATTTTTTTATACTTTTTATGTAAAAAAAAGTCATCAAAATTATTTCAAATATAATTAAGTTTTATCATTCTAAGAATAGTTGTCATAACATATAATGAGAAATTTTGAATAGACGTAGATTAGAATTTACTAGCACTGCTGATCAGACCAGAAACGCTGGTCTATTCTAGACTATAGCGTGGAAGTTTCGTTTCAATTCTGAACAGCCGCTCGACAAGACCGTCTGCCCTGGGTCTAGAAAGACGTTAGACAGTCTATTAACCACTTGAGCGGCAGTGCGTCAGAATTGGCGTCAGCGTGCAAGTGACAGAAGCGGCAAAAATGCGTAAAAGGCGTCAAAATTTGACTACTATTTTCTCATTCTGTAAGGAGATTTATAATATCACAACAAAGTATTTTTCTTTTTTAAAGTAAATGAGCAGATCTTTAAACAAAAAAATGCTTTTTTAAATATTTCGATTTCGTGAAGAAAAATTGGACTTTTTGTGGTAGAAATTGAAACGCCACTAATATCAAACTATTAAATATTGTTAGCTTTGATCCTTGAAAACTTATTTAAATATTTTAAAAAACATTTTTTTTGCTTACAGGTCTGTTCTTTCACTTTAAGAAAGAAAAATACTTTGTTGTGATATTATAAATCTCCTTACAGAATGAGAAAATAGTAGTCAAATTTTGACGCCTTTTTCGCATTTTTGCCGCTTCTGTCACTTGCACGCTGACGCCAATTCTGACGCCCTGCCGCTCAAGTGGTTAAGCGCTTGGTCAGCGCCCTAAAATTTTTCCACACGGGTTGGTGCTAATGTATGTAACAGTGTCTGAAATAAAAAAAATGGTGGGGTTTGAATTTAAAAAAGAATTTTAGGTAATTTATGGATGGCCTCTAACGATACATATAAGTTTAAACGCGTTTTTCTCCAAATAACGTTTTCTCAAATTGCGGACAGTTTATCTCTGAATCTACTGAACCGATTTTAATAAATGATAACTCGTTTTGTTTGTTAGCATGTCCTGTGTGACAATTTACCAGAAAATGGTCAACAAATTAAAAAAAAACATTTTTGCAGACTAGAAAAATACTGAAAAACATAGTGTATTTTTAAACAAATTATTGAAACATCTGCTATTTTTTAATTTTAGTCAATTTTTTATTATTGGTGGTAGATTTCTATGCAAGACACCTTCCTTTTTAAAAAGCAATTTGGATTTTTTGTTTCCGATTTGTCAATCTTGAGATAAACTGTCCGCAATTGGACAACTAACTTTTTGGTGTTTCGATCTGAATGCTGTCTGCAGATTATGATATTAAATAAAAATTAAAAACAAACCATTATTTTTATTCTCAAAATATGTACTAATATAGGCAAAAAAGTTTTTTAAATATTTATAATAAAAGATCTGAGAAATTTTTTTTTTAAATTTGGTCTTTTAAGAGCCTTCTAAAGTGTAGTAGTACCTTAAAAAATTCGTAAGGGAAGTGTTCCGGTTGTGGGCACCCTTTTGTTTTTGCCTCATAACATTTGTCCATGTGCATATTATACAAATATATGTGTACGAATTTAAAGCTAGAGGTCTAAGGTGACTGTCAGTGAAGGAATTAAATTGATTCCTTTAAATAAAAAAGTTTTATTAGAAATTTAGTGAAATGGGAATTTTTTGACAAAAAAAATTTTGTACCCGGTTGTGGGCACCCTTGAAAAATCCGCTAAAAATGGAAAACTATTAAACGAAACCAACACAAATAAAGAAGAAATGAAAGTTTCTTTATTTTAAGAGAATTTGCCGGGATAAAGAACAAAAATGATGACACGTTTTCACACTATGCTCATCGCTAACAAAAGCATAATGCTTGCATGTGAAGTAGCTAGTACGCAAACCATAACGCACTTTTAATGCACTGAACGACTATATTCATCGCATTTAATGGAGTTTGCGGCTGTCAGTTTCCTTGGCAGAAAGTTTAGATAGATGAGACAGTAGTCCTCATCATTGTCAGATGGTAGAGCCTCCTTAACATAAAGGTGCCCACAACCGGGAATGACAGTCATTTTTTAAAAAGACCAACACATTTTGTGATGCAGGATTTTGGTTAAACACGAAGGTAAATCACAAAATATAATGACAACACTGCAAAAAAAATTAAACCCTTCTTTTCTGAACGAATCTACACCCATATGTTGCTCTTCGAAAACAATACAAAATTACTTTTTTATTTATTTAATGCAAATTTTCTTTATTCTGCTCACAGCTATTACACAAATGCATATATTTGTTTCGTTATCAATACGAAAAGTCCGTATTGTCAACGAACACGACTTGCAATACTTAGATCAGTAAAGTCTGCTTGCCGTCGAAGTTTACGTAGGGGTGCCCACAACCGGCGCACTTCCCCTATATATATATATATATATTGTGACGCGGCATTTTGCCACGCACAAAATTTTCTTAATTTTCTCTTGTTTTGAAAAACAAATTTCATAAATAACTCGTCAAAACGAGAATAATAAAACTCGGAATTAGAACATTTTCTGCCGTTCGTATTTTGTTGTTTTCATGGTCATCATGAAAATGTTCACTGGAGATCGGCTGGTCTTTTTACGCTGTCACTAGTCGAAGTCTACAGGGGAAGTGCGACGTTCTCGTAGCCAGACACACGGCCATTTTGTTCATTCTCGTTTTGATAGGCGCATCACGCCACTCTAAAATTATTCAAAATTGTTTAATTAAAATTAAAAGTTAAGTGCCATGTCTGGACGAGGTGACATGCGGTGTCGTAGGCGCATTGATGGTGAGTCCCAGTAATCTCAAATTATCATTTTCTCGTCAGATTGGCAATAATTAATATTATTCGAAAATTGTAAAAAGTGATGCTTGGCACCGCCTTTGTCATGCGGTAAATTAATTTGAAAATTCGGCCTTTTGCTAAATATAATAATTGCTAAAAGTGAAATTAGAATTTAAAGTAAAATTTATTGAATAAAAATAATTTTGTGTAAAATTTAAATTTAGTGACAGTAGTAATTGTGTTGAACCTCTTGTCAAAATATTATTTTGTTTGGGTTAAATAAAGTTAAAAACTGGAGTAAAATCTCCAAATGAATATTTCAAATGTTTAAAATTAATTGAATAATTATTAAAATAATTATAGAAAATAAGCATGAACGTTATAATATATATAAATAATATATAATATTCATAAGGAAATAGTATACAACCAATTTATTATATTTATTTTGAAAACAATCACTTAACTGTCAACGGCTGTAATTGAATAGTAATGCGTGCTGCGCACAGTGTCGTCTAGCGGCCACTTTTCGCATATAGAAGCATTAACCATTAAGCTGACTGCTTTTCGGCTGCAGTCCATTCCGAGGTGGTGACTTGCATAATCAACGATTTTACGCACTTGTATCATAAATAACTATTTTGTCTCTTTTACACATAAGAGAATTTGAAGAAGCAATAATTGCTGCTGATTTGGAACTTGCTAACATCCTTGCCGGATTGATGTCTCATGCAAGTACGTTCTCTTGCACGTGGTGCACTGTAAGTAAATACAAGTTACAATTATGTGGAGAATGTAGAACAATAGGTGAATGCAAAAAAAATTATGAAGCCTTGAAAGATGCAGGAAGTATAAAGAAAAATGGAAAAGAATATTTTAATTGCATATTTCCTCCTATTTGCTCAGAAGATTCAAACAAGTCTGTCATTGACGTAATATTTTTAAAACGGTAACATGACCCAAAGGAAGATTTTGTTTTTTCAATAAATTTACATCTAGAATTTTATTCTCGATTAATTCTTTATTTATGGGTGAATCTAAAATGCAATCGCTCGAAATAAAATTCAATAAGTCTGCTTTTCCCATACTAATTTTATCTTTACTGTATATGAGGCATGAATTGGTCATCTCAACGTTAGGTAAATTGATTTTTGCTGAGTCAGAATAACAGTTACCCTTTTTTTATCGACTCGTGCTTGAGACGTCGCGTTTCCATCACCCTTTCCCCCTCCCTGACTAGGGACTGCAAGGGCCCTATTATCAAACCCGACGTCCCCGGTTGGAGTTCGCTTGGGGCATACTCTGCTCCAGTTCTGGGTCTTTGAGTCTGTGGTGACCCCGCGCGCTTCCCACCATCCATGCTCAGGTTAAATGTTTGAGGCTGATAGGGTTCGTCGATTTGCAAGAGTGGTGTTAGTGTCCCATGACTCACAAAAACGCGTTCGACCAACCTTTCTATACAATTCGAATCTTTACCTCTTCGATTGTCTGTATAGGCTCCCCTTCTGTCTCATTCGAAGAAGGTTGCAAAGGTGTTTCGAAATTTTACAAAATTTTGTTACGCACGGATTTCTTGATAAAGCGTCCGCGTTTGCCTTCCTCAGTTTGTAAATTACAGAAAAATCATATTCACTCAATTTGATCTTCCATCGAGCCATTCTGGACACCGAGTCTTTTAAATTGAAGCCTTGGATCCAAGTACTCGCCCGACGCTCGAAGGCACGCGCTAATACCAGTCGGGTAGCAGTGAGTGGCCCAGAGGCGATCACTGACTGGCAGTTATTGGATCCAAGGCCTCAATTGTATAACGATACTAAAGGCTGGTAGTCAGTAGCAAGTGTGAATTTCCTTCCATACAGGTATGGCCGGAAATAACATTCCTGCCCAAACAATAGCCAACATTTCCTTTTCAGTTGTACTATAATTAATCTCTGCCGTATTGCGAGACCGCGATGCAAACGCGATTGGTAAATTCGGATTTAGAGTGCCTTGACTTAATGCCGCACCTAATGCGAAATTTGATGCGTCTATTGTTGAATGTTAAAAACATCGAATTAACAATTCGATGTTTTAAGCATTCGACGAATTGACAATTCGATGTTTTTAGCATTCGACTAAATGACGATTCGATGTTTTGGGTCAACATAAAGTACCTAAATTGGGTACTTCGAACTCTGTCCGAAAAGAAAAAAAAATTTCAAAATAGGTGCGATAAATCAGTTTTTAGAAAATTACCGCTTTCCATTACATTTAAGAGTAAAAGTTGTTATTATAAAAAAGAAAGTGTATAAAATTCTGAGCAATTTTAAAAAAAAGTGAACCTTGTAGTTCAAGATATGACCGAGATATGTCCTCCGCAATAAACCCGTTATTTTCGTGATTTTAGCAAAAATTCGCTATTTTTCAGTTTTTTCAGAACTACTTCTAAAACAATGATTTTTTGAAAAACGACCAACAGGGGACTTAAAGCTGACTAAATTCCTGATAATTTGCGATAAAGAAAAAAAAAGTAGCTTTAATAGTTTTAGAGACAGTCCCTCAAAGTTGACCCTTTTTGAGGTTAAATTGCAAAAATGCTGTTTTTCGCAAGTAACTATAAGTTTTTGTTATGTTTTCAATCTAGACATATGGGCAAATCTAAAAAACATGCTCACTTCGACAAAAAAATGGAAAATTTTTAATTTGTGAGCACTCATGCATTATTTTTATTATTTTACTTATAATCATTCAACAAATTAGAAAATATTAATGTAATTAATGTTCATAAATTCCTTCAAAAGTTAGACAAAAAATAAACTTTGGGTTAGCTATATCACAGCTACGAACGACCTGAGGTGTGAAATACACTGGACCACAAAGGGAAATTGAGGTGGACATGTTCTAAGCATAGGTGGCCTTTATGTTTTTGAGGTCGCTTATTACGAAGACGGTGTCCGTATGACCCTATCACGTCAGCATCAAGGTCAACTCAAGGTCAAACACCTTATTTTGCAATATTTAATTTTTTTGACCCCGGATTCGGAAAGAGCGAAAAATTTTACGTCCGAATACGTTTTGACCATTTTAATAAACCAACCTTTCAAGGTCAATTGGACGTCATCTAGAAGGTCAAATCTTGATTTTATTCTCTTGTCCGGAAATTCAGTTAGGATTGGATTTTAAAACAAATTGTTTTTTATGTTTTTGGGTTCGCTGAATACGATCCAGGTGACCATATGACTTCATTACGTCATCATCAAGGTCAAAAACCTTAATTCGAAATATTTCATTTTTCCAACACCGGATCAAGATGACCTTCAATTGACCTTTGTAGGCGTAAAATTTTCCGCTCTTTCCGAATCCGGGGTCAAAAAAATTAAATATTGCAAAATAATGTGTTTGACCATGAGTTGACCTTGATGCTGACGTGATAGGGTCATACGGACACCGGCATCGTAATCAGCGATCCCAAAAACATAAAAGCCGCCTATGCTTAGAACATGTACACCTCAATTTCCCTTTGTGGTCCTGTGATATTAATCAAGAAATAAACAAAATTTGATTTATATTTTATCATTCTTAGCATTACATTCTAATTTTGTCAAGCGTTCTTCTTCCTTTTCTAAAGATAGTTTTTTTCTTTTTTCTCTCATTCTATTATTTTTGAGGATTTTTAAATCTAGCGAAACTATTTCATTAATAGTTTATTATGCATGCCATCAGTAAATGCTAATCAAGAAAGAAAGTATTTTTAAATTGAATAAAAAAGTAAAGAAGACCATTAAATTACCTGAAAACATTGCGTTTTCTTTTTTTTGACGTTAATGAATAGGTTACAATTCACAATTCCTGTGAATATCGTCATTTACAAAAAAACATAAGAGTTGTCTAATTTGAAAATCATAACTTTGCATCAACTTCAAAATACATATACGTGAACAACCACAGGATGCAGTAAATCATGATTTTTATACATTCCTAATAAAAAAAATTATTGAAGCATTTTACGAGTATATGTAAAGATGAAAAATCAGTCAGAGAAGCAGGTGCAATGCGCCTACATCATAGAATTTCGTGACCTAAAATGACAGAAAACTAAATAATAATTTATTTAGAAAAATTTTTGAAATTTTTTTTAATACCATAGTAATAGTTGCCATGACAACGGTTGTTATGTTATCCTAAGAC
This sequence comes from Leptopilina heterotoma, assembly GCF_015476425.1. Classification (NCBI taxonomy): domain Eukaryota; kingdom Metazoa; phylum Arthropoda; class Insecta; order Hymenoptera; family Figitidae; genus Leptopilina; species Leptopilina heterotoma. Next base: position 104,074 of record NW_025110828.1, on the reverse strand, counting down.
TTAACACATAAGACGTAAGACTTAAAACTTAAGACATAAGTCTTAAGGACTTCTTATACCAAAGTCTTGCTATAAGACTTAAAACGTAAGAACTACGGACGGACACCGTAGTCTCGCTATAAGAGTTTTGGCCCTTAGCCACGAAATTTTAAAAAACTTTCAGTTACAAAAGGAATTAGGTGGTTTTAAATTATTTTGTAAGAGTGCCTTCAAATAAGGTGTCATTTAAATAAAGATTACACTCTACCTATCAGTATATTTTACCATTAAAGGTCAATTTTTTTTAAAAGCACATGTTTTGTTAACGTACCAAATTGTTCATAATCGTTTGTCATATACAATGTGTACTTAGAAATTTTTAAAAATGAAATGCTTAAAAAACTACATGCAAAAAATCTAAAAATTTTATTATGGTTGAAAATAGAATCACACCTTATTCAAAATTCACCATTTTACTATTCTTGAATGCACACTTTTCTCACCTATAGTATATTTGAAATTAATAAATAAGAACTAATACACTGGAAACTCCGAAGAACGGTATTCCGAAGAGCGAAATAAATAGGGGAGAGACACGTTAAACAGACGGAGGGAGAAAAATGGGCGGGTTCAGAAACTGAAATCTACAAGCAAGAGCGTATAGTTAAAGTGGTCCGTGATGTTCGTGCCCTGTGTGTGTCACACTTTGGAAAAATATGAAAGGCACAAAAATACGCGTACGGCCCTGCGTGTTTATAGAATCTAACCTCACCCGGCTGTTCAAGGACTAACTCCCAAGAGTGGGGTAAAGGCGCTTGCACACTTCGAAATTTTTGGGCGAGCGGTTAGACGAGACGAATTTTCACGACCTTGAAAATGAGTTTTCATGGCGGAATTTTTGAATTGATAATTACAAAAACCGGCTTCTGCAAGTAATTTTATTTAAAAAAATGCGTATTATTTATAAATTAATTTAAAAATATTGAGAATAATTTTATTTTATTGTGAAACTTAACAAGTATTGTATAAAAGATGATATACTTTTATATACTTTACAAAGATATATAAAAATAGCATGTTTTTTGAATTGTTAGTAGTATTCATTGTTGTGATCGACATGAGTTTAATCTGCTTTTCGGTTTGTTTTTGTTCATGTAAAAATAACGAATCTTAAAATAAAATGGACTTCAAAAATGATTTGATATGTTACATTATTTATTTGTTAATGAAAACTAAAATTATATTATTGTAATTGAGCATATTATGTATATTACGAAGAATATATAGTGTTAAAGTGAAATATAACCTAAAATTTATGAACTTTTTACCTTTTCTCAAATAAAGTTTAACAATTTTATTTACAATGTATAACATTTTCTATAGGATTTGTACGTTATTTGCATTTTTTGCAATAAAAAACTATTTGCACCAGAATGTATGCAGCACACATGTTTCTCAAATTATAAACAAAAAGAGCTTATATCATATGGGCAGTATGCCGGTCCAGATTTCTATCTAACAGAACTTTTTCAGATAGACAAAGAGAATACTCAAATTGAATATTTAGAGGAAGATGCCGAGGTAAGCAAAAGTTTATTAAATCACACTAAATATTTAAATAATATTAAACGTACTGTGCATTTAACATTCTTTTCAGCACGTCCTTGGCTTCAATAATAATGATTCGGGAGATTATCTGCTACCGTCTAAAAATGAATTACCACTGTCCATTGATATTACCGATGAACAAAAATTTTTTCAAAGACAAGGTACATGCAATGTCGCTTCAGAATTAAAACTTTTCCATCAGTTTCCGGAAAGGAAATTTGGCTTAGTCGACACCAATTATGTCGCGCATGAAGGACATGTTCCAAGCCAAGATACTGCTTCTACAACATCAAAAATATTTCATTAGTTTCCGGAAAGAAAATTTAGCTTAGATGACACTAATTATGTTGAGGATGAAGGCGATACTCGAAGACAAGATACTTGACAACACCAAAAATCCGGAAAAGCAAATTTGGCTTAGACGACACTAATTATGTTGAGGATGAAAGCGATTGTGTTAAAGGACAAGATACTGGTTCTGATCGCTTTATAGATTTAAGTATGTTAAATACTCATTTCTTTTAATAGTTTTACATAATTTGTTTTTTAGAAATTTTTCTTTGTATAGATAGCAAGGGGAAAGCCTGCAAAAATGAATCCAATTTTATAAACTTAATTGAGTTTTTTCCTTGTAAATATTATTATTCGATACATATATATTAATTAAATTTTTATTCTAATTAATGATTCTTTATATTAAAAAATGTTAATAGGTTGGACGAAGGACTATGCTATTTCTAAATTTAAAGCTTTAAAAGATACCTACAATAGCAGACGTACTTATGTACCAAGTGGTGCAGCTGCTCGATGTAAAAAGCCTTGGGATTTTGATAAAGGCTTCTCTTTCTTACAGGACACGATTAAGCCCTCAGAGTAAAAATATTTTCATAAATTTTGAATGTTTAACCAAATGAAATATTTTTAAAAATTACAGATTGCAATAAAAATTAAAAACTTCAATCTCATATTTAAAAATTTTATAACCAATTTAATTTTGGTACCTGACATAAAATTATTGTAATATATATTAAATTAAAAAAAAAATTTTGTTTCTGTTACGTTCGAATCGTAACTATTTTAATTTTTTTATATTTTTTTAAAATTTTATTAAGATTACATATATAGAATCTAAAAATGGGTAAACATGTTAATTAAAATTAAGTACACCTTACACTAAACAATCATAAATAAATGTTAAGGATTAATATATATATATATATTACTCATCAATTTGTTATTACAAATCATAGAGAAAATCCATAAAAAGAAATAGTTATTTAAAATTTTTTTTAGTATTTAAAATTACTAAATTATCGTCTCGATAAAAAGAATATGAAAAGAAATCATTTAAGGAAATGTAGCAACCGTCTCGGGAATTCGTCAATTTTGCAAAAGTAGCCACCTACACAAAGACTCTTAAAAGTACTTATAAAAAATTACTAACAAAGGAGAATACATATACACACGCGCAAAATCCAATAGAGAAAACGAACTCTATCACGCCATTTACCAAGGAATTTGCAAGCTTGCAAAAAGCTTCCTTGGTAACAATAAAATCAGCGGGCCGTGTGCATAAGTTTCTCCCACCTACAAAAATTGAGTCAAATTCTAAAGTGTAAACGATTTTCTTTTTGGATTAATCGAGGAGTTTTATTGAGTATTTCCCGCAGAGCGAACGTTTACCATATCTTTATTTTTTCTTTTCCCGCAAAAGGCGGAAGTAGATTATTTTTCGTATCCCCAAAAACAAGGGTTGAAATTCAAATATTGAAGTGATTGTTTTCTTAAAAAAAGATAGATTTATAAAAATCTGATATTGTTATTTAACAAGAATATTTAATTTGTTAAAAAAGAAATCAAATAAAAAGAATATATATTAAATTATACAAAAAATTTAGTAAAGAAATAAAATATAAAAAAGTGAATATTTAAAAGAGTGAGTTAAAATAAAAGAAAAAAGAAAGTAAAATTTATCTAGTTCTAATTATAGTGTTTTTCTGAGTGATTTAATTAAAGTCTCAAAGTGAAGTTTAGTTACTGTTTTAATATATGAGAAAAACGAATACAAGATATTAAATTCAAGCCTTGTATTTGAGATCTAAGACCTTTTACTCTCAGTCTCTTTAAATTCTTCTTCTTTGTCTAAAACCGGCTTGCGATTTAGGTAACAAATTTCTTTCTTCAACCCACTTAGTCAATCTATTGCAAATTACCTGCGTAAAGATCTTTGCGATGCAGTTTACTAATTATATCGGTCTATAATTGGATGTATCGGCCTCATCGCCCTTTTTAAATATCATGGACATCGAAATCGAACCCCAGGAGTCAGGTACCCTCTCAAATGACATTATTTTATTGAAAAGAACTTGCAAATAGGTAACCCAGTTTCCCGGCAATCTTTTATAAAAACTATAATTTATTTTATCCGTGCCAGAGGCCTTTCCATCTTTACACTTATTAACACTCTTAACAATTTCCTCAATACTAATTGAACAATCAAGAAAAGGGTCAAAGGTATTTCCGAAAACATAAAAACCATCATCCACAGGAGAATACATGTCAACGAGATAACAATGCCATGAGTCTATGTTAATAACATCGCGATAAGAACCCTTAAAACGAAACTTGTTGATTGAGCTCCAAAACTCTGCAGAATTACGGGCATTTGCCAATATTTGAATAGAATTACTCTGATAAGCCCTCTTATTCCGTTTTATAATTTTTTGATAATTATTTTTTATTTTAAGGTAAAATAGACGCGTAAAATCTGAATAATCTTGGCCTCCACACATTCCCTATCAAACCAAGCTTTATTCCCACTTTGCTTAACAGCACCAATATGATGTCTCATTCCCAGACCACTAGCCGCCTTTAGTATTGTTGTAGTTATATTTGCATTCAATCTATCAAGATCCCCACCAGTTTTCTGTGATTCAATTCTATTGGACATATTCGTGTAAAAAATAGAAGATTTTGTCATAACAAAATTTAGTTAAAAAAAAAGTCAAAAAAATTTTTTGAATTAATTTTTAGTTCAGTTGGCCTAATTTTTGAATTTTCTAATAAGTAAATATCAATTCCTTGTAATTTCACCTTTCATTTCATAAAAAAAAATTTATGGAGACTCTAATAGTTCTCGAGATATTGCGACTTTAGTGGGAGCGCGTACCGCGGAATTAAACTCCGTAGCGAGGCGGAATATGAAGCGAGCGTACAAACGTGCACAATAGGGTGTCCGTAACAATGCGACTTTCGAATTTTGTTTACGCCACCCCCCAGTTTAGTTCCAATAAAACAAAAAAAAATTTCCCAAAATTTGAAGCCGATTGATTAATATTAACACGTGCCAGAGATCCATCGAAATTTCCCATTAAAAATACATAGGAAAAATGCACTTTTTAAAAAAAAATTCATAACTTTTTTAATTTTCATGCAAAAAATTCTCCAGGTCACATTTGCCTTCATTTTTAGCTGCACCATAAGATAGCACTTTGCCAAAAATTTAATTTTGAAAAATTTTTAAAATGGCGGATGATTAAAGTGGGTCATAAAAATGCACTACAATATATCCAAGGTTTTAACACATAAGTGTTGTCAAAAATTCAAAAAAATTTCTTACTCGGGGCTATTTTCGATCGTTTATCATGAATCTGATATTAGAAATTAATTTTCAAAATTTTGGATCCAATATGGCAGGTTCCAAATTTTAATTTTCTACATTTTCGAAGTAAATATTCTAAAACAACGTCAAGGGCGATATTTGGAAGCGCTATTTACACTCAGAGAAAAAGTTTATTTCACTTAACCAAACTGTTTAATTAACCTATTCTATTTGTCACGATAAAACAATTTTGTTGATTTAAATAAAAATTTGGTTTATTTTAATAAATACGTAAAATTTGTTTGGTTATTGGAAAGAAATTTTTTATTTGAAGTTGTTTGTTTCATTTAACCAAATTTGTGTTTTGAATAGAGAATATTGTTTAGTTAAATACAGTTTGTTCGACACAACACACAAATTTGTTTGATTCAACCAAATCATTTTATTTGAGTCAAACAAACATATTTGCTTGTCTCAAAAAGTACATGTGTGAATTTAAAAATGGCGATCTCACTTGTCTACAGTCCGCGTTCGCGTCAAATTTATTTGTTAAATCGGTAAATCAAAGAAAAAAAATTATAAGTGTCGGTTAAATAAATATTAAATACATTGTGTTCATTGACTTACTGCATATTTAATTTGTACCAGTGAGAAGAATATTTACAAAAAGGTTTTGTGAAGTTTTCAGTTTGTTGTTTCGAATAAACTTTTTTCTGAGTGCACGTATAAAAATCATAATTATAATATGTTTAATGTAATATTTCAAATGTTTTTTATAATTAAGTAATTTTGTTTATATGAAGAAATACATATATAATATTTTACTCAATTGTTATTTATTTTCCTCTAATAATGTTTGAGTTTCCTAATTTAATATTTTCTAGTATACATATTATTGGTTAATTTATAATTTATTATATGTATAATTTTAAAATATCAATAATTATATAATAAATTATAAATTAACCAATAATACGTACTAGAAAATATTAAATTAGGAAATTCAAATATTATTAGAGGAAAATAAATAACAAAATTAAGTAAACAAAAATATTTATTTAAATGAACCAAATATGTTTACTAAAACTATTTATTTGAATCAAACAAATCTTTTCTCTTGAAATAAACAAATTTTTTAGTTAAATATTAAATAAAATTTTTTGGTTAAGTGTAATAAGCATTTGGTTAATACAAATAAACGTATTGGAAGAAATTTTTTGGTTGAATCAAACAAACGTTTTGTTGACTGTATAGCAATGCATTTATTTGGTTGATTCAACCAAAATTTGGTTGATTCGAACAAATTTTTTTCTGAGTGTACGAATCTAATGTTAAAATTTTATTTTTCAAATTATTCGATCCACTATGACGGATTCAAAATTATGATTTTCTACATTTTTAAGTAAATAGTCTAAATATTAGTTTATAGATTAATATTTCCAAAAAATAATTATTGGGATGTTTTAGAAACTCTTTTATAGAAATTTAACTTTTTATACCTCTGCTCTTAAAAATTGATTATTAAAGGAATATTTAAAAAAAAATTTTGAATCCGCCATGCCATATTAGATTCGGTAATTTAAAAAATAAATTTTTAACATTAGATTCGAAAATAGCGCTTCCAAATATCGCCCTTGACGTTGTTTTAGAATATTTACTTCGAAAATGTAGAAAATTAAAATTTGGAACCTGCCATATTGGATCCAAAATTTTGAAAATTAATTTCTAATATCAGATTCATGATAAACGATCGAAAATAGCCCCGAGTAAGGAATTTTTTTGAATTTTTGACAACACTTATGTGTTAAAACCTTGGATATATTGTAGTGCATTTTTATGACCCACTTTAATCATCCGCCATTTTAAAAATTTTTCAAAATTAAATTTTTGGCAAAGTGCTATCTTATAGTGCAGCTAAAAATGAAGGCAAATGTGACCTGGAGAATTTTTTGCATGAAAATTAAAAAGGTTATGAATTTTTTTTTAAAAAGTGCATTTTTCCTATGTATTTTTAATGGGAAATTTCGATGGATCTCTGGCACGTGTTAATATTAATCAATCGGCTTCAAATTTTGGGAAATTTTTTTTTTATTTTATTGGAACTAAACTGGGGGGTGGCGTAAACAAAATTCGAAAGTCACATTGTTACGGACACCCTATTGTGCACGTTTGTACGCTCGCTTCATATTCCGCCTCGCTACGGAGTTTAATTCCGCGGTACGCGCTCCCACTAAAGTCGCAATATCTCGAGAACTATTAGAGTCTCCATAAATTTTTTTTTATGAAATGAAAGGTAAAATTACAAGGAATCGATATTTACTTATTAGAAAATTCAAAAATTAGGCCAACTGAACTAAAAATTAATTCAAAAAATTTTTTTGACTTTTTTTTTGACAAATTTTGGAAATTTTTTTTTGTTCATAATATCAAATTAAACTACGTATTTTTAACTATATCGCCTGTAAATTTTATTAAAATCGATCAAAAAGTTTCAGAGTTATTAATTTTTGGAAAAAACGCAACACTCATTTTCAATATGGCGTAGCGGCCGCCATTTTGAAAATTTTTCAAAATCCTTTTAGGATTAAATTTATTTTATATAAGACTTCTATTTCCCAAGGTTTCGAAGAAATCGGAAGACCACTTGCAAATCGCTTTTTTTCTGACGGAGTCTTACCCTTTAGTTAGAAGTTACTGTGATATATTAATATTGTATTTCTAGTTACATTCTCATCAAATGAGAAAGTATTAGTTTTGGTCGAAAATTGACTTTTGATAATTTTATGAAATCTTTACGTTTTGAGGTCCCCTGAACCCGAAAAACATGGTCCGGCGAGTCCGTCTGTCTGTGTGTCTGTCTGTATGTATGTATGTATGTCCGTCTGTAGACCAAAATGTTGTTGACACAATAACTTTTAAAAATCTTATCTGATCGTTTTTAAATTTAACACACTTAAAGTTGGTGTAAAAATGAATAAGGTTAAGTTCGTTAACCAGCCATTTTCGTTGAAAACTACAAAAACTACTACTATCTGTTGTTTAGAATATAAAAAGTAAAATTTTTAACTGTTTTTTTAAATTTGAAATTTTTTGTTTGCATTAGAACAGAATACTACATCATTTTAAAAAATAATTAATAACTTAAAATGCGTTTACAGTAAATTAATGAAATTTACACTGACTACACATAGTAGTTCACTCTTTCAAATGAAAATATTTTCATGATTGTAAATTTAAAAATTTCATATTTTTAATAATAATTTTATAAACAATTTGAATTTTTTTATATGTTTTACCCCTCGAATTGCATTGAATCTCATAAGAAGTATACTATGTAGTTATTATTATTTTATTATTTTTCTTATCTAAAGCGCCTAGAAACTAGGGTTATTTTTAAATTTTGCAAATAATTAAGATGTTCATAAAAACATAAAGATATTTTATGATTTAATCAATTTGAGCAGCAGTTTATACAAATAATTGTTATTGACAAATGAAGGGCTGGCTGCAATAAGGGGACGAACGCCTGGTTGAAAGGAATAATACTAGTCAAGTAGCAGTGAGCGGCTTAAGGCTTGTCACTGTTACCCGACTTGTATTTTTAAAATATTGTAGCTTCTTCAACAACCCATATTTCTGCGAAAATATTTAGTAGTTAAAATAATTTCTCATTTTCGATCAGCAAGAACAAAAATTTGCATTTAAGTTCACTTAATCTCGCAATTATCAGCAAGCAAAAATATGTGATGAGAATGTAATCCTTAAAGTCGTAGTAACTTTAAGAAAAAATAATTCCTTGAAACATATAATAGAAAAAAGGAAAAGAACGCAAATAATGCACAACGGTCGCGGATGACTGCGAGCGCAGCGAGCTATTTGCGCGCGAAGCGCGACGACCAAAATTCGCGCGCCCCGAGGCGCGCTGAAGCTTGCGAGCGAAGCGAGCCTCCTGCGCGAAGCGCGGATGAGAATGTGTCCGCCCGAAGGGCGGGCAGATTTTTTTTTATTGTATTAAAAAAAATTTTACGTTTATTTTTTTATTTTTTCAATAACTAAGATTTCTTTAAACCAAATTTAAAAATTAGATAGATATATATCCTAGCATTAAATGTACAAGTCCTTTAAACTTTGTTACATGTATATTGTTATTATTTTATGTATATTGTTTATATATACAATAATATTATATACATATATATAATAATATAATATATTATATATATTATATATTAGTATATAATATAATAATGTATATTACAATATAATAATAAAAATATATACAATACAACCAGTATATTGTTACATGTATACTGAATTTAAAGAAAGATTTTATTTTCGTGTATCAGAGAAATTGTTGTGTGCATTACAAAAAAATTTTCGCATACAGGAGTCAGTAAACATCTGATATCATGTGCACTGTGATTATAAATATGTCATATTCAGGGTGTAGCTAGAAGTTACTGTGATATTACTTGTAATATATTAATGTGTTATTACTTGTAATTTGTTATTGTAAAAAGTTTAATTTTGCGTTTATTTCCTATTTTTTCATAACTTAGATTTTTTTTATCAAGATACTTTAAACCAAATTTCTTTAAAGAGCAATATTAGAACTGTTTAAAAAATGTTAATTCTGTTATGGACTTAAAATTTAAGTTAAAAGAAATATAAGAATTAATAAAGAGTGTGAGTATTTATTTCAATGTACAGTAGGTTTCAAAAATGCCTTCATAGTATAAACGTGTCGCACTCATATGTTCCCATGGAAATATATGAGTGCGACACGTTCAAACTAAGAAGGCATAATTGAAACCTACAAAAGCAATTTGTTATTAATGAGATATTTTTTATTTAATTCAAGTGTAAAATGTATACTTACTTTAAAAACTTATTTTTTTTTAAATTTTAGTTTGTAGTATCATTACGAAACTCATCGATAAACTAAACTAAATATAAACAAAACTTAATTGCAGGTGTTTATTTAATTTAAATATTTCCTTCTTCAACAGCCTTGTCCTGCCATGAAACCTTTTCGGGGCCCATAAAATGATTTTTAAAATGATTTCTAATATGAGCATAATTAGTAATTTCAAAATTATTTTCCAATGGTTGAAAAGTGCTTTCATCAACTTCACTACGCCATTGCCTTAAAATTTCTTCTCCTGTTTGATCTAGCGTATTCGCAAAAATAGGTGGACAATATTCTTGCATGTCTTCCGGTAAATTGGACTCATGCTTTTTTATGAAATTATGAAGACAGACTCCAGCCTGAACAATTAGACTCATCATGCGTAATCCTACAGCAATCATTCCCCTAAATATTCGCCACCTTGCTACTAATATTGCGAACGTATTTTCTATTGCTCTTCTCGCTCTACTCAGCCTGTAAATATAAATACATTTTTATCTTTTTCAAGCTTTCCTGTCCCTGCTCCTTTAAATGGACACAAATAATGCATTGCATTGCTAAAAGCTGCATCACCGAGAAACACTTGTGGAACTTTAGGTCCACCTGCATGAAGAGAAGTTGTTGGGGGTAGGTTCATTGTATCATTAGCGAGCTTTTCGTACAAAGCAGTATTCTTAAAAACACCTCCATCACTCTGCCTTCCTTTGCCACCCACGTCCACATAAGTAAAATTGTACTTCGCGTCACACATTGCTAGCAATTTGATACTATGATATTGTTTGTAATTGTAAAAATCTGAACCGCTATGGGGTTGCGCCTTAAAAAAGTAAAGAAAATATATATTAGTAAAGAGAGGCATCGGATATATTTGAAGTTTCTAAAATTTGTATTGAAATAAAAATAAATTTAAAATCGCACTTTTTCCAAAAAAAGTTAAATTCAAATAATAATACTCTTTTGGAATGTAGAACAACCATACTTAAAAATCTTCTTACTTGCATCATAATATGCTTCCCATCCATCGCACAGAAACAATTTGGAAACTGCCACATATCAAAAAATCCTTTATTATGATTGACCATTCATCTTCACTAGAAGGCAATTTTAACAGGTCTGGTTGAAGTGTTTTCCATAAAACGTCTAACGTTTGTTGAACTACTTTTTTAATTGTAGATACACCCATTCGAAATTGGAAGGAGAGGGAAGAAAATGATTCTCCTGTTGCAAGAAACCTATGTCAAACATATAAGAATTAATATAGTTAATAATTAGTATTTTTAATACAAAGATATAGAAATAGTAAGATAGAAAATACGTGAACAGTAAATTTAATAAAAAGTCGAACAATGTTTTAAATATTGTTAGCCACTTAACATCTCAGAATTTTTATTTAGAAAAATTAATTATTCTAGTGGACAAAAGCCACTTCATTTTAAAATGTTATTTTACGTATAAAACGCTTTACGTCATTTTCTAAAATATATATATATATACAAGGAGGCTTGTTTCTTCATTAGGATGCAATCATAAATCTCAGAAATCCGTATGCTATGTAGTACGGGAATGTAAATTTTAATTTTATAAATTTCCTTAAATACATGCTGTTTAAATTACCTTAGAGTAACCATTAATTTCTCAGGAGTTATGACATCTGGTCTTGTTGGTGCATTCAAAAGCTGACTGACAACATTGAGAAGAAGTTTCTCAAATAAACTTACGCTCATTCTAGTGTAATTACGAAATACAATACGATCACACAATACCATCTCATTTAACCAAACTAGCGTGAGCACCTGTAATGTTTATAATGTACCTAAATAAATTATACTATTTTCATTATTGTAATAAATTTAAAATAAAATAGAAATCCAAGTACCAAATACACTTCTCTTTTCCCACAATGGGTGGATTCTAAATTTTCGATGTATTTTTCTCTTTTGCTTATATCTTAATAAGAGACTAAGAGCTAAGACATCTCTGCTTGGACCCTCTTTAGAATACGATTCGTCGCTATCGCTTTCTTCTAAAGAATCATTGTCACTTAAGTATGAAGAATTAAGTGTGCAGATATCATTGTGAACAATTTTATTTGATTCTTCTCGTTCAATTTTAGAACACGATTCGTCCACTGAAGTATAACTGGTTTCGTTATTGGAATCCACTAATAATACCAACTTTCTTCCCTTGCCTGCAAAAAAGCACACTACATTAAATATTAAAATATGTTTTCAGTAGAATTAATTCTCGCACATTCTTTGCATCTTTGACATTTATTGTTATGCTAATTTCAATAAAGTTAGAACAGAATGATAATTGAATCCTATTTAACCCTCCATCAGAACACATGTTTCCATGTCCATCAGATGCTAAATTTCTATAATTCATAAAATATTCTTAGGATTAACTTTTTCGACTGGATGTTTTTTATAAATGTTTATAAAACAGACTGAGAGTACAAATTTCTGGTTAGTCTATGTGTATATCCAATATAAAAAAGGAATACCTGCAATACATTTTTTCCCTGCAAGCTGTGACAAAGATGAAGGTGAAGCAAATGAGTCTCTCCTAAAACATATTTTATAATCACGAAATTAAAAAATATTATTAAGTATTTTTTCTTTTTTTGATATACGCATGTAATAACTTACAACGGAGGAGCTAACATGTTATTTAAAAAAGAAAAAAATTTTTCAAACTTCCAACACTTCCTAGAGTTACTATTCGATTCAGAATTACTCAAGCAGCGTCTTATGAAAGTATCTTTTAAACTTCTAACTTTATCCACGACATATTCTTTAGTCCAGCCTATAAAAAAATTACACAAAAAAATCTTCTCTAATAAACAGTGTTTTAAATTAACATTGTTGTAAAAAAATTCATACCAGTCTCGTCCAACCGCTCGCCCAAAAATTTCGAAGTGTGCAAGCGCCTTAAGACTCTAGCCGTTCGCTCTTCGGAGTTTCCAGTGTAATACACAAAATAACAGATTAATACATAAATTTCTTCAAAAGTTATTTTCAGTTCAATTTTCCATCGCCTAAAAATCACAGAGAAATTTTTGAGTTTTTCAATTATTTTCTGACTTCTAAGTCGCATAACACATAAATTATTCAATTAACCACTCAAAACTTTTTGTGATGTATTAAGGAGTACTACATGTATTTTATCCAGAAGAAATTAGGTTTGTGCTGTAGGCCATTCGTGCAGAAAAAAGAAAAATCACATAAAAGTTAACTGTTTTTTAAATTTGCCCACATACAAACGTTATTAAACGGCTATTAAGTTCATGAAAAACATGTAAATAAACTCAATTACGAGAAATTTAAAAAAGAACTAAATTTTACTATTAAACGGTCATGTATTTTGAAGTGGTTTGTTTATTTAACAGTACATCCACGCATGATTTAATCATGTTTAATAACGTTTGTATGTTTAGAATAAAGCATAACAAAAACTTATAGTTATTTGCGAAAAATAGAATTTTTGCAATATAACCTCAAATATGGTCAATTTTGAGGGACAGTATTTCTAAAACTATTAAAGCAGTTTTATTTTTATTTTTCGCAAAATGTCAGAAATTTAGTAAGCTTTAAGTCCTCTGTTCGTCATTTTTTAAACAAACCATTGTTTTAGAAGTGGGGGAGACCGGGGCTAAACCGGACGGATTTGGTCTTTGACCAGAAAACTCATAGAAAAAAAATATTTTTTACTAAAGAGTAATATACCGTTTTAAAGCTTGTTCCTTCACTACAAATCGCACTTGCTCATTTTTAAAAAACTACAATAGCTTTGGAGATATATTGCTTTGAAGGTGACTACCTTAAAAACGAAAATCTGAAAATTAATGGGGCTAAATCGGACACGGCTAATTAATTAAAGAGAGAGATACAAATTTTCGTTTTTTTTTAGAAAAGTCAAATCAATTCTTTGTTTATTTATTTGTAGGTAGATATATGCAAAGAATACAATATAAAATGTAAAATATAATTAATATAATATAAAATGATGGGACGAGAATTTTGTTTAATTATAATTTTCCTCAAACAAAATCAACAAATTGGCCAAAGACTTACATTCTCGTCCAACTTCGGAATCGAGAGTTCTATTAGTAAATTTTACTTAGGGCGCCAGTCTTTCAGGGACAATAAAATACCAAAAAAACTTAAAAATAAATAAAAATTTTAGAACTCGATGATTTACCGGGACAATTAATACAATGAATAGCAAAAAGTGGAAAAGGTTCAGAATTCTCAGTAAATAGGATTAACTTCTTTAATTAAAAATCAATTATTTTGAGGTTACCTTTTCCCTTTATTTTGCATTTTCTCTGAATTCGTTATATAATTTATAATTGGTTACCATTCCCCTTTATAAATTGTCAATTCCCGAATTTTGGTAAAAATAAATAATATATATTTAATTAAACAAGTTAATCCTATTTATTGAGAATTCTGAACCTTTCCCTCTTCTTGCTATTAATTGTATTAATTTTCCCGGTAAATCATCGAGTTCTAAAATTTTTATTTATTTCTCATTTTTTTGGTATTTTATTGTCCCTGAAAGACTGGCGCCCTAAGTAAAATTTACTAATAGAACTCTCGATTCCGAAGTTAGACGAGAATGTAAGTCTTTGGCCAATTTGTTGATTTTGTTTGAGGAAAATTATAATTAAACAAAATTCTCGTCACAAATTGGCGCCCAGCGTGGGGCTAACGCCAAAGCAAAAAAAAATAAGAGAACAAAAAAATAGAAAACCCCTTACTCCTAAACTCTCTCTTTGCTCAAAGCATATCGTTTCTGTTTATCTCCTTTGTACAAAACAAAACATATTATTCTCGGAAGCATACAGTTTCTGAAAAACATATCACCTATTTTTTAATTGACCTTTTGTGGTACAAGTATTTGACTTGTTGGAATTTATTTTTGAACACATTATATTTCAAAACACAAGCTTGGTATTTCCCCTAGAAATATATTTCACCTTATCTTATCTTTATTATCCCAAAACAAATCATTAGGTTACCCAGAATTATTATCTCATAAAAGGATAATATTAGTTTCTTTCATAGAATTTTGATTTGAGAAAGTCAAAATAAATTCAATAAAGGGAACATTGTAATCTTATCTTTATCATCCCAAAACAAATCATTAGGTTACCCAGAATTGTTATCTCATAAAAGGATAATATTAGTTTTCTTCATAGAATTTTGACTTGAGAAAATTAAAATAAATTCAAAAAAAGAAAACATTATAATCTTGTTTTAGTACTTCGTACTAACGATAATATAATACGCCCTTTATTAAATTAATAATAGGTTTATTGAATTACATAAAATAATTTAAAAAGAAAAACCCCTTTAAAATAAAATTAAATTAAAAGAATAAACAATTATTACTCATTTGTAATTCAAATAATTCAACAATGGCTGATTCCAAGGACGAATGGATTTATAAATTAAATCGCGAGTGTTTGTTGTTGGAGTTAGGAAAACGTAGACTTTCAGATGCCGGTACAAAGACTGTGCTACGCGAACGATTGCGTAAATACGAAATACTATAACGCGGTGAGGATTACATTGTACGTAATCCCATTTTAGGCCCGGAAATCGAAAAAGGTCTCGGCCATTCAACCCAGACCTTAAAGCCGCATGCCACTAGTGTGCCTACGCAGCAACAAGCTCCCACGGCTTGTGCTTTGCCTTCAAGCTAACAAGATAACAATAACACAAATCTAATTTCGCTTTCTCCTTCTCAACAAACAACAAGCGTTAGTAGTCGTACTGGAACTATTCCAAAAACATCCCAACACCCTCCTACTAATGAACAGGTTAAAGCAACAAGCTCACAAACTACTGTCGAAGACCCTACTAATCATTCTCGCCAATCTTTCCACGATAGTGGATATATTGAAGGCGACGTGTCCAGTATACAATAACGTATACAAGATTCGCTGATTTCTAGGAGAGATCCTTTTGAAATGAGTGATCTTAGACAAAAGGTTCAACAGATTCCCCGTAATATTTCGCTCTTGGTGCACAACAGCGACCCTTTTATAATAACGTCCCTGAAAATTATCAGCCAAGACCGTCACCATCTTATCATTTAGAACCTCCAAATAACTTCCCAGCAAATTATCAATCAAGACCGTCACCATCTTATCAGTTCGAACCTCTAAATAACGTCCCAGTAAATTATCAATCAAGACCAACACCATCTTATCATTTCGAACGTCCCAGTAAATTATCAATCAAGACCAACATCATCTTATCACTTCGAACCTCCAAATAACATCACGATTTCACATCGATTACCCTCGACTAATTCGAAAGTAAATTATCCACCTATTTCAGAAATACGTTATCCAAACGAAATTAGATATGAAGATTCAAATCCTTCCAATTCACAACAATCTCGAGGTAGTTCTCCTCAAGTTGAAGATTATGATGAAAGATATAGGCAAAAATTGGGTGACCAAGAGCCTTCACAATAATACTCCAGCGTTAATCAACGAAACTCTTCCCCATCACGCTCTAGAAATCAGAATACATATCAAAATGATTATCAACTACCTCCTGTTGTAAATCGTGAAGGTTATCCATAAAACGAAAACCCTCCGTCTTATCCTAATGATTTTCCACACAGAGAATTTTCTGATTATAGAGACCCCTATAATAACCCTCGCAATCACCACAGACATTATAACAACTACTCTCCTTTGGCCTCAGCTTACCACTTAATGTTAAAGTGGAATCTTAATTTTTCTAGTTCGCAAAATGAAGATCCTGATACCTTTTTGACCCGAATCAATAATGGTAGGGCAATGATTCCAATAGAAAATCATGAGTTATTGCGATTGCTTCCTTTTTTCTCACCGGAGTTGCTGCTGAATGGTTTGAGGCTCATAAACATAGCTGGCGTATGTATCATAAATTTGCTATAGCTTGTCGAGAGCGATTCTGTGATTCGAGATTCCAATTCAAATTGAAACAGGAAATTAATAGACGCACACAGGGAGACCACGAACCTGTGGCAGATTACTTGACCAATATGATGGTCATGTTTAATAGAGTCAGTCCAAAGTTATCCGAGCAAGATAAGATCAGCTATGCTCATCGCAACATGCTTTCCCGTTTAGTTATCTCTATCCCTCGATCCAGTATTATAAGTTTTACTCAGTTAGATCGAGCTGCAATAGCTACAGAGAAATCTTTCAATATCGCAAGATCTTATCGCCCCCACCTCGTCTTAAAAGATCATTACTTCCAGATCTTGCCTACCACGAACCTCCAAGAAGTTCCCAAAGTAAGCGTAAAGAAGCTCTCAATATGCTGCATTTAGATTATGAGGAATCGGAAGAAGATTCTGACGATCAATTACACAGGCCGACAAAATTTTATTAATTGCATGTTGACTAAAATGTTATAGCCGATTCTTATAGGATTTTGTCCGTAGAATCCGAATTTGACCTTGAAAATATTGGATTGGCTCTAGTTTTCAATCAACTTGCGTTTCAATACGCTAAATACGCATTTTTTGCATTTTTTTAATGGATGTAAAACCATACACCGAAACAGTAAATTTTTCCGCGTAGGACCAAATTAAAGCTTAAATACTGCTCTTTAATATCCAAAGACAAAAAATTTAATTTATATACAAATTTAACCTTTAATGTCCAATTAGTCATACGCTGTTCCATAAACGTAATAAAAATAACATTATTTTTGACCAGGTAAGTCAATTTAAGTGAAAATTAGTCTTCCTGGGGCTTTTTGTGGTCGCTGTTTATAAATCTGCTATGAAATATAAAAATTAAAAATGGCGGACCAATTTTAAAAAATAGTTTACACCTTTATGATAAAAATGTAGAATTAAAAAAAAAATTCGCCATATTGAATCCGCCATTTTAAATATTAAAATCTGAATACAGATTTGTAAGCAGCGAACACAAATACCCCCAGAGAGACTAATTTTTACTTACATTGCCTTACCTGGTCAAAATTAATGTTATTTTCAATACGTTTATGAAACAGCGTATGTACCATTGGACATTAAAGGTTAAATTTGTATATGAATAAAATTTTTTGATTTTGGATATTAAAGAGCAGTATTTAGGCTTCAATTTGGTCCTATGCGGAAACATTTACTGTTTCGGTGTATGGTTTTACATCCATTCAAAAAATGCCAAAAATGCGTATTTTGCGTATTAAAACGTAAATTGCACGAAAACTAGAGCCAATCCAATATTTTCAAAGTCAAATTCGGATTCTACGAACAAAATCCTGTAAGAATCGGCTTCCATTGGTTGAGCCACAAAATTTTGTTGGCCTGTGTATTGTTGTCTAAAGAAATGACTAGAGTTCCTTAACGTAATAAATCTTCAAAATATTCCCAAAGTAAACCGAATAAACCACAAGTTGATTTACCTGCTGCTCAATCCCTTGATAAAGATAAAACAGCTTCCCAACCTAGTGTTACCAAAACGTTACTAACAGAACCTCAAGTTGACCCTAATTCTCCAGTCGTCTGTTGGAATTGCGATCGCCCCGGTCACCGCTTTAATATTTGCCCCGAACCCAAAACAATTTTTTGCTACAAATGTGGTAATAAAGGAGTAATTCGTACTAATTGTCCCCGATGTGCGGGAAACGAAACCAGGAATCGTTAGACCGGACAAATCCGATTCCTGCAGTGTCAGAAGTGTCCAAAAATTCTCCAGCAAATATCCTTAGTAAAAAGGATAACCCTAATTTTGTAGAAATCGAATGCTTAAAGTTAAATACTAAATTAACAGGATCTAGTGGACTTTATATTTCAAAAAATTTAGATATATCAATTTTTTATGAATCAGGCAAGTATTATATTGCAAGAAAGGAGCTTTCTAAAATTGTGGGTAATAAGGATTTTGTTATTAAAGATGGTCAAGACCTTCCCTTGACAGACTCATCACTAGAAGATTCCCTTTCTACTTTCTATACGGCCCCCTCTGTTTTCCTAGACCCTTTAACGAACTCCAACGACGAAACCTTTCCTTCTCTATCAATTTCCCAAACTCCTATCATTTGCGAAAGAAAGAATCCAAAAAAGAACCGTAGAGAACATTATCGAAAAAATGTTAATAATAGACCTCCGAATACCATTCACTTGTCGGTTATACGATACCCTCTCTCAAATATCTCTAAGCGACAATCTTTAATGTATATGACTATTAAGATATTAGGTCATTCCTTTAAAGCTCACGTGGACAGTGGTGCAACTCGCACATTTATAGGTCCTTTGGGTCTCGAACTCGTTAAAAAACACAATCTGGAATCACGTTCTGTTGATAGCAAAGTTCAGTTCGCTAATGGAAATGTGACCATTATTTCACGGGAAATATTGTTACCGATCAATCTAAAAGATCATCACGAGATCATTTCAGCCAAAGTTCTTGATTCTTTGCCGGTAGACCTTTTGGTCGGGTTAGATTTTCTAAAATCCTTCGGCATTAGCATAAATTTCGGCGACAGAAATTGGTTTTTCAGTAGTCATCCTGATGAAGTTTTCGATTTAGAATCTAACGAGGAAACTCCGTATGTCTGTAACGGCCTAATGGAGCTCACTTCGTTACAGGCGGATCGTTTGGCCGATTTCTTGTCAAAAAATCTCCCAGAAGCTCTTACTAAGCCCGGACTAACCAATAAAGTAGAGCATGTGATAAATGTTAAAGATCACCCCCAATCAAACAAAGATGTTATATGGTATCCCCTAAGGTTATGGAGGCGATCATGGCTGAATTGTAACAAATGATAAAGGATGAAATTGTTGAACCTTCCAACAGTTCCTGGTCAAATCCTATCGTCATGATTCGTAAACCCGATATGACTTACAGATTCTGTCTTGATTTTCGTAAACTAATCGCGGTCACCGTAAAATATGCCTATCCCCTCCCCTTGATGAATAATATTTTGAATAAACTCAGTTCTGGCCATTATATTTCCAAAATAGATCTACACAAAGGTTTCCTTCAAATTCCCCTGCACCCCGATAGTAGGCAATACACTGCATTTTCGATACCTAGAAAAGGATTATTCAAGTTTAAACGAATGCCTTTTGGCCTAACTAACTCCCCGGCCACTTTCCAGAGGCTTTTGGATGGTTTGATAGGACCTAAAATGGAACCTTACTGTTTTGTGTATCTGGACAACATAATTCTTGTTACGGCCACCTTTGAGGAACATTTAGAACGACTAAAGGAAATATTGGATATAATTAAGGAAGCAGGACTCGTCATCAATAATTCTAAATGTGAATTTTGTACCTCTCAAGTTAAATATTTAAGATTTATTGTTGATGAAAAGGGATTGTCTGTTGACCCTGACAAAATAGCGCCAGTTGTTAATTATCCTGTACCCCGTAATGTTAAAGAGTTGCAACGTTTCCTGGGCATGGCATCATGGTACCGAAGCTTTATCTCAAATTATTCAACTATCGCAACCCCTTTAAATAAACTTTTAGGTAAAAAACAAACTTGGTCGTGGACAAATGACCAGCAATCAGCATTTGAGAAATTGAGATCTATGATCGCTAATGCTCCCGTTCTGTCTAGGCCCAATTTCAATTAAACATTCGTCTTACAGACTGACGCTAGTGGTGTAGGAATAGGTGCTGTTTTGACCCAAGACATCGATAATGTGGAGCACGTTATTGCATATGCAAGTCGCTCTTTGACTATGGCTGAACGCAACTACTCTACTACAAAAAGAGAATGTCTGGCTGTCGTCTGGTCGATAGACAAATTTCGTGGTTACCTAGAGGGATATGAATTTAAGGTCATAACAGGCCATAGCAGTCTACTCTGGTTAGATAGGTTAAAAAACCCAACAGGTCGTCTCGCTCGCTGGTCTCTCTCCCTTTTAGGTTATCGTTTCGAGATACTTTACAGAAAGGGTGCTAACTCCGTGTCCATGATGCCCTATCAAGAATACCTTCCGCGGAATTACCAGATGAATCCTTCCCTTCAGACAAGAATCTCTCTCTTTGTGAATCATCCCCTTCCCCAACTTCTTGGTATGTGAGAAGATTCGTAGCAGTTTCAGAATTCCCCGATAGGTATCCGACTTGGCAACTACTAGACAAGAAACTCTATCACTATCGTCCCGATACAGTTTTATCTCCCATAATTGATGATTTAAATAAGTGGAAATTAGTACCAAGTGACAAAGAACGTAACCAAGTATTAGGTGAAACTCACAACGATTCCCAATCAGTTCACCTGGGAATAGAAAAGGCTTTTAAGAAACTTTCCCGAGAATATTTTTGGCCCGGATGCTATCAGGATATAATCAATTATGCCAAAAGATGTGATACTTGTCTTAGGTGTAAAGTCTATCAACTACTTCCCCCTGGATTTTTAGGTCACCGAATTGTTGAAGAACCTTGGGTTGTTTTCTGTGCTGATATAATGGGACCATTCCCCAAAAGCAAATCAGCTTTCCAATATATATTAGTACTCCAAGATGCATTTACAAAATGGATAGAAATTGCCCCTTTAAGATTGGCCAATGGTAATTTAGTTAAAAAATCATTTCAAAGCCTAATTTTGAATCGCTGGGGAACGCCGCAAGTCTTGGTTACCGATAATGGGACCGAGTTTGTCAATAATACAATCAGGTCGTTAACTCTCGAATATGGTATACATCACTCGACTACACCCCCATATCATCCGCAAGCGAATCCTGTGGAGCGAGTGAATAGAGTTTTAAAAACTATGATCGTGTCTTACATAAACGATGATCACCGTACCTGGGATTCACACTTGTCTGAGTTTCAATTCGCTTATAATACCGCCCACCACTCGTCCTTAAAAACCTCACCAGCATTTCTCAAATTGGGAAGAGACCCAAAACCAATTAATTCCCTGCGCAAGGTCATAGAAGGTGACCCTGAAATCAACGCTACAGATCCTATAGAATGGAAAAAGCAAATGAGTAAACTTCAAATTTTGAAAGATTGGGTGGTCAGGAATCTAGATCAAGCCTTTCAAAAACAATCACATTATTATAATTTACGTCACCGTCAATTAAAATTCCAATTGAATGATCTTGTCTTAATGAAGAATAGAACTCTGTCCTCTAATTGAAAAATGTAGCTGCCAAACTTAATCCCCGCTATATTGGCCCCTACAAAATAACCAAAATCTTATCCCTCACAGTATACGAGTTGTCCAACTTATCTCAAGAAAAAATTGGAAAATACCATGTACAAGATCTTAAACCGTTCCTCCACCTGATAACGAAGATAATTGATAGATTCCTCCTCTAATAAACTACATTTAACTCTTAAAACTGATTACTACTATTTTAGGGTTACAGTTGCTAATGTGTCACATTTTTAATGATTCCTTTTTTTTGTTTAAGGTTACCTATAATACATTATTCCCTTTGGTCATAGACAATAAATTGGGTTACCAAAGATGTTACCGGAAGATTCGAAAGAGGACTTGCAACAACAATTCTTAGATCACGTTCAGTCTCTGAAGGAGAAGCTAGATGAGAGTACGGAAAGAAATGCAATTTTGACTGAGCAGTCCCATAGTGCTGACATCCAGTTACAACCACGCCCTCCTGCTGGCGGTTCTATTCTCAATCTTCCCTTTATTGATCTTACTTCACCCGGTTCCGATAACTCTCCTCCTGTTGTCCAAACCAGGTCAAATTTAAATACAGGTACTATTCCAAAAGTTCGCACAAATCCGACAAACACTTTGGAACCAACACCTCAGACACCTTTCCGAATTCCGAGTCATCTGATTTTCGACGAACTTGTCGCTCACCCAAACGATACCACTCTGACGATGCACCCATATTAAAAGAAAATTTTGTTAGAAATAAAAAATTAAAGCCACCCCCAGCTGAACCTTCTTGTTCAGATTCAACTTGCTATCATTCCAAATCACAAAAATCACCCCCTAAGACCAATAAACAAAGACCTTCACCCAAGAGACGCGATAGTACCGATTCCAATCGTTCTCACTCAAACAATGAATATTATCGACAGGATCGCTCGCCCATCCCATCCCTATTGCGAATTACGGTTGAAGTTCCACACGAAACAGATCCGAAAACTATTATTTGGCTTCGTAGACAAAGTTGCCACGGTTGTTGGAATTGTGGTAACCGACGTCACGGTTATGAAGAATGTCCTTTTCCGTTGAAAGAATTTTGTCGCGAATGCGGAGAACCAGATGTTAAAACTGTCGATTGTCGCAATTGCGAAATAAACCGACAAAACATGAATAACACATAATTATTTAATTTATTAACCCTTACATAGTTTATTAATGACATACAAGTGAAATTTTTGTTTAGTTTAACATTAAAATGTCTATATTATATTGAAATGAGTTAATAGGTATAACCCCAAAGATGCCCACGGTGAGCTTGGATGAAATTCAACCCAAAAGTCATGACCCTTTCTGGTTTATTTTTGATATCATTTAAGTGATGTCTAATAATCATTTTAAGATAAAAATTAAATTAATCGTTGGAGGGAAACTCAAATTATATTGATTTTTTAATTTTTTTCTAGGTTACTGTACATATTTTTTGAAGGATAATGTTTTAAACAATATTTATTGCTTCAAAAGATATCTTTTAACATTAAAAAACATTCTTTTTAGTAAAAACAATATTTTAATATATAAAGCTAAAAAATTGTCGAAAAAGTGTGAATTTTTTCGTTTTTCTGAAAATTACTCTTTTATAAGTCATTAAACACTAATATTATGCAAATGTAAATTAAAGTACACAAAATTTCCTGAAAAACTAAACAAGAAAAACTATTCTATCTATTAAGAGTAGAGATGATTCTATCACTCAGTCGTATTTTCACTATTTATTATTCTGTCCACTGTTGTTACTGAAATATGATGATTTAAAGTTCGTTTTTAATGAAAAAGTAATTGAAATTTGTCATTCAGTCCAGTTTCTTTGGTGAAATCTTTTTTTCTGGACCTTACTTGAAAACCATATAATAATATGTTTAAAATTAACTTTTTTAAACATATTATTATATGGTTTTCAAGTAAGGTCCAGAAAAAAAGATTTCACCAAAGAAACTGGACTTAATGACAAATTTCAATTACTTTTTCATTAAAAACGAACTTTAAATCATCATATTTCAGTAACAACAGTGGATAGAATAATAAATAGTGAAAATACGACTGAGTGATAGAATCATCTCTACTCTTAATAGATAGAATAGTTTTTCTTGTTTAGTTTTTCAGGAAATTTTGTGTACTTTAATTTACATTTGCATAATATTAGTGTTTAATGACTTATAAAAGAGTAATTTTCAGAAAAACGAAAAAATTCACACTTTTTCGACAATTTTTTAGCTTTATATATTAAAATATTGTTTTTACTAAAAAGAATGTTTTTTAATGTTAAAAGATATCTTTTGAAGCAATAAATATTGTTTAAAACATTATCCTTCAAAAAATATGTACAGTAACCTAGAAAAAAATTAAAAAATCAATATAATTTGAGTTTCCCTCCAACGATTAATTTAATTTTTATCTTAAAATGATTATTAGACATCACTTAAATGATATCAAAAATAAACCAGAAAGGGTCATGACTTTTGGGTTGAATTTCATCCAAGCTCACCGTGTGCCAAGTTTGGTTGTGATTGTATTATTTTTGGTCTAGTCTAACTTTGAGTTAATTATTATTACTTTATAGTATTATTTTGTTTAAGACCACGTTTCATATTGATCTCATTTAGTATTATTAATATAATAAGTAGACAATGTCAATTATTTTGTACTACCAAGGGTTGTGTTTATTAAAGTATATTATATTTCTAATTTTTGTCACTTTAATCACCATGCGGGTCGCCGAAAGCTCAACAATCGGTTAATAAAATATTGATTTTTCTTTTCTTTATTAATTTTTGTAAACTTTGTTTGTATTTCACCGCTAATGAAATGCGTTGGAGTTCCTGTCGCATGGAAATTCGTCATTACTTTTAAATAAGGATATTCCTCTTTGTTGTCGACTGTGGATGAATACCAAAGGAGCCTAAGGATTTTTGAATTTGCCGCCCAAGCAGCCTTTTACAAATTTAATAATTGCCAGGGATCTTATTTACCTAACTACGGCCCTGAGATAAAGTCAATTTTCTACTTTTTACCGATTCTCTCTGGAAATATTATTGTTTTGCAAACTTGCCTGAGTAGAATGGGATTTTTGCTATATTGCTGCCAAGAAGGAAAAATTAAGAAGTTATTTTTGTTAAAATGCTTCTAATTTCACGATTTCCTTGGAACCTGAGGTTACCATCACTCGCTACGTCACTGTCGGAGCAGACGACATTGAAGTGGGAGAAAGTAAGCTGACGACCAAGAATCCATCGCAAGATCGACACTTTCTCCTGACGACTCGCATGGTGTGGACATGTGAAAACAGTTTTTCTTAGTGTGTGAAATATTTCGAACGAACACAACGACAATTGATCTGTGCGGTACTTAAGGTAGGACTGTTGCCTCTGTGTAGTTTCTTTGATTATCTGGGGATCATTCTCCGACAATTATTATTTTGTTCAATTTCGAGGTTACCTAGTGATTGAGTGGGGTTAATTATTTTATCTTTTCTTTCTAAATTGTACAACGTTACAATGAATTATAGTTTTCAGACTTGTTTGTCTTCAGCAGCTCGCTTGCTCATTCGTGTTTTAAAATAAATTCTTTATTTATTTATTGATAAAGTGGTTCTATGCAAAGAATATAATATAAAATAGGTCATTAATATTAAATAAATTATTGTATTAGCAAATTTGATTGTTTTTTTTCACTACGTCCGATTTAGCCCCACACCGTCATCTAATAATTAACCTACGGTTTCTTGCGAAAGGCATATCGCGATCAATTTTTGAGCTATACAAGCTGCACTTTTTTTAAAATTCCTCAGAATTTTATACACTTTCTTTTTTATAATAATTACTTTTACTCTTAAATGGAATGGAAAGCGGTAATTTTCAGAAAACTGATTTTTTGCACCTATTTTGCAAAAATTTTTTGCTTTCCCGACGGATTTCGAAGTGCTAAATTTAGGCACTTTATTTTGACCCTAAAATGAAGAGTTTAAGCAAAAAAATTGAGGTCCTGAGATAAAACGTGATATGCCTTCTTTTTCGACTAATTTGACTGGACTATTGATCGAATTTCGGGAATTGCAGAATTGGTTCACTACAAATTTTATCTCGGAGAGTATTAAAAGCATTTTGTTGTGTTGTAGACCATTCAAAAGTTATTCCCTTTTTCAATTGGTTGTCTAAAGATTTTGCAATTTTTGCGAAGTCTGATATTAATCGGCGATAATAACCTATCAACCCTAAGAACTGTTTAATATTCTTGGCCCCTTTTGGTATAGGAAAATTTGTAACAGATGAGATTTATATGATAACTAATCGTCAGATTTTGAAATAAAACTACCAAAGTATTCAATTAGATGAAACAAATAAATAAAAAAAACATGACATTTTTTTACCGCGCCAAACTATAAATATATATTGACAGAAAGTTAAAAAAATAACTAAATTATATAAATTTTCATACGAACGAATAGAGTGGGGAGTTAAACTATCTCTCTCACTCTCACTGCCTCACTCTAGTAAGCGGCCCGGTATACTTTTGACCAGAGCCAACTGCGCGACTAATGCCTTAAACGAGGATTTTCTTGTAAAAGCGAATTGAAAAAATAAGAAATAGGTATTCTTTTCAATCGACTTTAAGCGATTCTACGTAGTCAATTCAAATGAATAGAAATTGTTTATTCTTTTCAATCGACTGCTTCGAATTTTAGAAACGCATTAAAAGGAATAGAACTTTTGACAAAAAATTTGAAAAAGCCTAATCTTTCCAATTATTATTTGTAGGAGCTCCTCTAGTTATTGTTTTAAAATAAAACGCAGTGACAGCTATTTTTCGCGTCGTGTGAATTTCATTGTGATTTCAGTGCTAAATTATTAAAATGAAAAATTAAAACTAGTGAAAATATGGTTAAAAATGCACAGTGCTTACGATAAAATAAAAAATTCTCTTATTGAAATAAATGAAAGAAATTTTCAAGTGTTCAATGTGATACCGGCCACTGTTGAGTGGGGAGCGACTGGCTCAAAGGCGAGGAAACAAAGTTAGTGAAACCAGCAAGATTCTTAACGCAAGAATGTTTTAGTGGCCCTGAGAAGGGCCGGTGTGCCTTGAAGGCGAAGTGGCGCGACGCGCTCGGGTTGAGGGAAACCTGTGTCCAGACGACCGACTCTGGGACTACTCGATCCACCCAAGAGACAAGAGGTTTAGATGCTGGCGTAGAAATAGACGTTTGGGCAGACGTCTTCGTGGGGCCCGGTGATGGGCGTCCGGATGGCGGCGACCGTATCTTTCACTAGGGCTTGACAGGTTTTTACCCAGCCCTGGTGTTGCCGAACTAGAGGGTGAACCCGGTGTAGCTTCACGTCTTGTAGGGGCCGGCGGGTAGCGCTGATCACGTTGTCCGAGTCGGGGTTGGCCGAGACCACGGCGAGGTCCAGGTCCAGGGTGAGGATGGTGGCCCGGTTCTGCGAGTGAGCTACCGGGAATAAGGTGCGACGGGCGCTACTGAATTTGGCCCGGATGCGACGGCGTAGCCTGCACACCTTGTGCAGAGGAACGGACCCTTGTGGCAGCGGAGCGTAGCGGCCCAGGGGAGTACGGTGACCTAGTGATCCCCGGATGCCCTCCTCCTCAGCTTCTTGGTCGGTGACAGCTAGGTCCTGATGGGCGTCGTCGTCGTCGTCGAGTGGCCGTTCCACATCGGCTTCCTCGCGGCGTTGACGGTGGCTGCGACGTTGGTGAGAGTTCTTAGCCATACGAGGTGGCAGCTCAGTTACTTAAGAGGTTGTTCGACAGACACAGAAGGTCCCGGTTAACGGGCCTTAGGTTGTCTTCGGGTGACAACCTCAGAAGTGGTGCGGAAGGTCACGAGGCCTTAGGTCACCAAAGCTGCACCTGTATGGGCAGCGACCCCAAACTTCCTTATGGTGATGTAGGCGGATGTAGCCGCGGCGTCGGCAAGCGGCTTCTGGGTGGTGGTCCTCGGCCTCCGAGAGACGTCGTCTGCAAAGCGGCGATCCAACTGCGGCTTCCTCACGGCGTTGACGGGATCCCTGGCCGTGCTAACGGCAGTCCGGCTTCTTGGGAGGCTATCTCTTCAGACCCGGAAGGTCCCGGCTAACGGGCCTTAGGTTGTCTGGAGGTGACAGCCTCGGACGTGGTGCAGAAGACCACGAGTGCGAGTTGAATTATTCTTACGTGAAAGTCTTTGCCCTGAGAAGGGCAGATTGTTTTGAACCAAACGTAAAAGGTGCCCTGAAAAGGGCAGATTGTTTGAACCAAACGCAAAAGGTGCCCTGAAAAGGGCAGATTGTGTGACGAAGGCGGTTTCTCGTTTAGGCGAGAGAGTAAATGCGCAGCGTGTCCAAGAAATGTCCTTTTATTCAACTTCGTAGCAGGAGAGCACGGTACTTCGTCTAGTTGGCAAAGACGATGGCAATGGAGAGAGCTTCTCGGGTGGCGTGGCCCCTCTTCGATGGTCGAAGGACAAGTGAGTTCGCCCTGTGAACTCGTGGTGGTGTCGGCGGCAGCGGTGTTCCAATGAGCTTCGTCGGCAGGCGAGTCCGTTGTCAGGAGCGGGAGGTCTTGACACGTCCAGGTTCAGGTAAGTTCTGAGAGCGAGGCAGGGAAAACGAGCGGTATTTATGCGCCTCTGCCGAGTCGCATCCGCGGTTTCCCTTTCCCACCAGGCGGGAGCCAATTAGCGCTCGAGATACCCCCACTCGGGCGCGCGCAGGCGCGGTGCGGTGGAACGAGAGTTAGTCGAGCGAGAGCGGAGGAACGAGTAAGATGTGCTGCGATGCCCTCTCTCCACGTAATATTTTTTTGACATTACCAACCAGTCTCATACCATGCTCTAATACATTCACAATATAGTCTAAATAATACGAATAATATTAACGATATTCAAACAGTAATATTAATAATAAAAAGAAAAAGGAAATAATAATGTTATAACACAAACAATAATATTATAAGATAAACGATACTAAAAACAGTAGAGTTAAACATGCTAAAACAAGCTTTAGCATTAAGGCAGATGGCCGACAACGTCACGGGTTTTTCCTCTACCCGAGCCAGACGCATTTGGGTTTTCCCTACGGCGTTGTCGCCGCTCGGGACAATAGAGGCTTAGATCTGCCTAAATGTTTCATTCTTTAGTTTAGGGTGTTTGTGTAAATTGCATTACCTTTGCAGGTAATGTTTGCAAACACAAACATCCCAAACTTGAAGAGGATGAATGTAACAAATGTTTAACCTCAAGTTTTCAAAACCTAACCTTTTTTTCAAGTGAAATATTGAGTGATAGTAAAGCAATTCAATAGAATAGAAAATTCTACTGATTTGTTGTACTCTCTCACTCTTTTGAATGCGCGTTTCATATTTTGGTGAAGTCAATTAAGAATAATAGATTTTGCTACTTTTCCTTGCTCCACCGAGGAATTGGATTATTTTGGAAATTCGCCCATTCAAAAGAAATGAACTTCTCCCAGATAACAATGCGAGTTGGTGCATGTAAGAAGCACAGCGTGCAGACACTGTGTGATAGCAAGAATGGTAGCACGTTGTCCGCATTGACTATTAGAACTCAGTTTGCCCGCACGGTGTGCACACTGAGAATTTTCAATTTGCAGCCTGACGTGCTGTCAGGATGCCCATCTCTTGCTGTATTTAAGACTTTTACGCAAATAATTATTTTTTTAACAAATTAATTTTTTTATTTCAGATATTCGAAACAGTTTTTTCCTCTTTTTTATTTTCAATACATAGATATATTAAGAATATATTTTAAAAAGTTTCAAAGAGAGCATATCAATAAAATGTTTTTTAATGAGTTTTTAAGAAAACAAATTTTTATATCTTTTTATTTTTTAATAAAAAATATTGTTTATCACTACAATCCTTAACATTATATTTTATAGAAACGTATAAAGTAAAAGGTTATTGTATAATGAGGATCATTATAGTCAAAGCATAAGAAAAAAAGTTTAAAGTTCTTATAAGTCTATTTTATGAAAACCAGAATTTTTTATCAAGTGACAATAGCATTATTATATTATTATTACATATTTAGTAGTTTTGTTATTTTATTATTTTACTTTGCCTGAAGCGTCTTTTTTCTTTGGAACTATCCATAACGGTGAATTAAAAGGAGACATGCTTTCTCGAAGAATATTTTTCTTTAACATTTCTTTAATTTTTCGTAAACTTCTTCCTGTAACATAGGTGGATATATATATTGTTTTGTATTTACAGGTTGATCGTCTGTCGTTCTAATTGTATGCTCTGTTAATTTAGTTAAAGGTGAAGGGTCGTTTCCTAATGGAAAAATGTCGTGAAATTCTGTTATAATTCTTAGTAAATCTTCTTTTCCTTCTTTTATGTGGTCTAGTCGTGTTTTCGATAGTAATTCTTTAATTCTTTCACTACTGTTGAATTGATAAATTTTTTCGTCACTCAATTTATTTATAGAATCTATCCATAAGTCTTCATAAGCATCATACATACTTTCAATTTTTGCTGTATTTAGTGGTAAAATCGGTTTTCCTTCATAATTGTATTTTGTAACTGCTGAATATCCTCCTTCAAAATTAATGAAACAGATTTTATCTCTCTTATCTGCACTAGATTGCGGATGAAGTATTTTAGGCCCTAAATTTAAAATACCTTTTTCCAAGTCAATTTTAAATTTTTGATCGTAAAGTAAATTCATTCCAATTAAACCGTTTTCTCTAAATGCATTTTCATCTTTTGTAACTTGAAAAACTGATTCTTTACCGTAAAGTTTTAAACAAATAGAATATTCGAACATTATGGGATTGTTTCCGATTGTTAAAACATTATGAGGCGCGTATTTTTTAAAGTTTTTCCCTTCTAACATACTTTCTTTTATAATTGATATATTTGATCCTGTATCAACTACAAATTTTCCTGATGCTAACTTATCAAATTTTAAAGCCACAATAGGTGTGTCGTGTCTTCTTCGTTCTCTTGGTATCGGTGGAAAGTCGTGCTTAGCGGGTTCTCCGATAAAGAAAATTCTTCGCTTAGCTGCACTCGGTCTGGTGGTTTGGTGTTGATTGGTCGTGACTGAAAATTTTGAGTTTTTTCTTGACGTGGTGGTAAACCTTTTAATTTTCCTCTACAAACATCCTCTGTATGTCCTAAATTTTTACAATGGTTGCATTTTTCTAAATTTCTCGGTTTGCTAAATCTTGGTGTTGGTACTGGGTTTTCATTTCTTGGGTTTCTGGTAAAATTGTCAATTCTTCTTTTATCTTTCAAATTCACGTTAATTTCTGAGGCAATATTAAAACATTCATTCAGCGTTTTCGGTTTCTGAGGACGGATTCTAATTTCAAATTCTTCACGTATATTTCTTAAGATGTCTTACGAAAGTTTCTTGAGGTGTTATATTCATACTATCTATAGACTGCCTGATTTTATCCTGACACTGCATAAATCTTGAGGTGAATGACTCTAAACCTTCATTTTTGCCCATTATACATGAATCGCGAGCCCTTTGAAGTGATTCTAAACTATCTTTTTCTCCAAATAAAATTCTTAATCTCTCAAAAAAATCGGCAAAGGTTTTAACTGCATCTGCTCTAATTGTATTTGCTGCTCTTCCTACTAATTTTTGTGCAATTATTGCATGCAGTAATGTTAATCTTTCATTTCTTTTCGTTTTTCTTTTAGATAATCTTATAAGATGAATGAAATTTTCTAAACCGCTTCCGTTAAATTCTGGTACTAATTTTATGCTTTTCCCAAAATCATATTCTGTAACTTCTTCTAATTCTTCGTGATCGCTATTTAATTCGTTTTCATTTAAGGGTAAACCTTCCTCTCTTCTAACTGGTTGTTCCATCGCTACTAATCTCGTTTCGAATCTCTCCATTTTTGCAAGAATATTTTGCAAATGGTCATTTGAAGCACTTGATGTTTCTGGCATGATGTTTAGAATATTGTCTAATTTTAGTCTGTCAGTCAGTGATATTGAAAGGGATGAACTGTCTGTGTCTATTGTTTCGTTTTCCCTACTTTCTCTATATGAATTTAAATCCAGTTTAATTTTATAAATTTCCTATATCGTTTCGTACAATTTCTATTTTATATCCGTTCGCGTTTTCTAATTTAAAATTTCATTTCTTGCAATCCTGCTACAAGGAGTACACAAGAATATGAAATTCGTTTTTTTTAGTTTATTGTCGATGGCAATACTCATAAAATCACGGAGTATACCAACGCTTTAAAACAAACTTAGCCACACCCTATGAAGGTCGCCGTTCAACGTACGTAAAGTGGACTTATACTCTTGTTCTAAAGATTCGTAATTTTCTTTTATATACCTTACTGTTGGTCTGGATCGTAGTTCTGGATAATCTCGAACTCTGCTTCGTAGATTTGGATAACTCTCTGGATACCTCTGTAGATCTGGATAACTCTGGATACCTCTCTGTAGATCTGGATAACTCTCTGGATTCCTCTCTGTAGATCTGGATAACTCTCTGGATATCACTCTGTAGATCTGGATAACTCTCTGGATACCTCTCTATAGATCTGGATAACTCTCTGGATACCTCTCTGTAGATCTGGATAACTCTGGATATCACTCTGTTGATCTCTGCTTTTTCTTTACTTTCTCGTTCACTTTAGATAATCACTTTGTTTATCTGGAACTAACTCTGGGTTCTGGATACTTAAAATCTGGATGAACTTCCAAAATTTTTTGAATATCCTAGCGCTGCCACCAATTATGTTGTCGCCGTAAGAAACAACTAATATTATTATTTTTGGTGAGTTGGTTACTCAACTGAGAGCCAACTCTACTTTATTTATTTAACAAGTAAAAGTACAAAAACTTGGAGATAATCAATCCTTCCAATTCTTCACTGAGCCTTATTGGAAGACAAACGTGCTATCACTTTGAGTAGCGACTAATTAATCTGACCACACCTGCTTATGCTTTAGTTTTAAAGGACTGTGAACTCGTCCCCACTCTTTACAATACACACTCATACTTCATACTGTCGACAATATTAACAAATAAAAAAATTATTTAAAAAAATTCAAAAAAAAAATTTCTGGATTTTAAAAAATTGTATAAAAAAATATTTTGTAGATATTTTTGAAAATTCTTGTGTCAGATTTTAGGTATTAATGACTGCAATAAACCTGCAAAATTTCAGAACAATTCATCAAAATTTGTCTGAGATAATTTGTACACAATATTTGTGACATACACACACACATACACATACACACACACATACATACACACACATACATCTGGACATTTGCTCATAATTGAATATACACATATGTTCTAGATGAAAATGAGTCCATATAACCTTCTTTTGAAAAATTAAAAATCGTCACCAATGCAAAGCTTCCTTATGAGGAAGCAAAAGAATTCAATTATTTAAAAAAACTTAATAAAATTCTTTTCGAAAATTCAAATAAATTGAATAACAAAACTTTCAGGTGAATTCAATTATTTTTGATAACATTTTTTATAAATTTATCAAAGAATATATAAATATTTTCAAAAGTTTTATTAAAATTCCTCGAAAGAAATTCAATTATTCTATGAAATATTTAATTTTGTATTTAAATAATTGGATTCTCGTAAAAC
Organism: Leptopilina heterotoma; assembly: GCF_015476425.1. NCBI lineage: Eukaryota > Metazoa > Arthropoda > Insecta > Hymenoptera > Figitidae > Leptopilina > Leptopilina heterotoma. The sequence continues at coordinate 70,209 of NW_025110828.1, read as the reverse complement.
TTTATAATATAAGAATTGAGTTAAAAATGGTTACGATAAAAATGTCGCCGGGAAATATAGAATAAAGTTATTTACGATTTTTGTGAATCGACTAAAACGAGTTTTTTAGTTTGTCATATTTAATTTTTCGACAGCTACTTTTTTAGTCTTAAAGCTCCTTATTTAAAATTAATTATAATATTATATAATTATATATATTACATTCCATTAATTATTTATTATCTACTATATTAATTATATATAATTAATATATTTAAATATTCGTTAGAAGAAACAATTTTTACTTAAAATTAACAAAGGCCAACATTTCTTAAAATTAAATTTTTTTAATAACAGTTGTTTTAATAACAGTTATAATAATAACCCTATAACAGTTGTCAAATTTGGCCTCATCAATTTCGAGTAGTAAATATTATTTATTGACAAAAGACCGATTGTAGTTGGTGTATTCAAAGGAGGACATAAACCTTCAAATGCTCACGACTTTTATGACCCTTTTATCACGGAAGTCCAAGAAGTAATTGTAAATGGTGGCATCGAAATTAAAGGTCGACGACTTCCTTTACGAATAAGATGTTTTATTGCAGATGCTCCAGCTCGCGCTTTGGTATTAAGGGGCGAAACCTAATTGTAACTTTCAAAAAATTTATTTTTTATTTTTTCCATTTTCTTAAAGTATATATATTTAGAAATTTTTTATTATTTTTTCTATTATTATATGACTCTTTGTGACTTTAAAAAAAATTTCTGCCTAACAGAAAAAAATAAATTGAAATTTTAAATGGGTTTTTCTCAAAATCACATTTTTTATGATTGCGTGCAGTCTAACTTAAACAAATATTTACCGATTATAATGGGATTTGGAAGTTTTATTCTTTATAAAATTACAAAGAATATGAACCACCATTTAAGCTGATATCACGATTTTAAGGATGTTTTTTTGTGTAATTAGTGAAAAAAAATTGTGAAAATTCAAGAAAAAATTTCAAACACCTTTAAAATTAAATTTTTTTATTATTTTTACCTAAAATGAGGTTCATATTCTTAGAAAATAAGTTAAGAATGTAAGAAATTTTTTTTTTAATTTTAGTTAAAAATAAAAATTGCTACACGTCACGCAAGTCGAGAAAAAATATCAGGACCATCAGTAATTACGACAGCATATCTGCCTTATTTCTGGTTAAAATAAATCAAAAGAATTTATAAACATTGTTCAAAACAATAATAAAAAGATGTCTAAATGTAATTGAATTTTAATTTATATTTCCCCCCTAAAAATTTTTTTAAAAAATCCATAAAAATGAGCCACCTAATGTGGTTTCCCCCCTTAAATCACTTTGGACACAACTCATATTTTCCTTGTTCAAAATGTAATGTTGAAGGATTTCATGATGGTCAAATGTTTTATCTTAATATTCGAAACCAACCCCGTACAAATGATCAATACAGAAACTATAGTGATGAAGATCATCATCGTGGTCCAAGTCCCCTATCACGTTTACCAATCGATTTGGTTACCGATGTGCCATTTGAAGTCTTGCATCTAGTCTATCTAGGAAATGTAAAGAAGGTGATTCATGCACATGCAACTGGGACGTTTTCACCATGTGGTAAATTAAATGTTCGAAAATAAGAAATTCTTAATTCAAGGATGATTCAGCTCAAAGAATATTTTCCTTCAGAGTTCAATCGTCAACCAAGAGAAATGACAAAATACAATCAATTCAAAGAAACAGAATTACGTCAATTTTTGCTATACTCTTTTTCGGCTGTTTTCTTGAATGTTGTGGATGAAAAATATTATCTCCATTTTATGATTCTGCATTGCGTGATGCGTTTACTCGCTTCTGAAAATATGCCCGATTTTTTGTACGACTTTTGTCAATCATCTCTTGAAAGTTACGTTCGCTTGTGTGAAGGATTGTACGGAGAAAAATTTTATTCATATAACATTCACGGATTGTTGCATGTTGTAGAAGACGCACGACGTTTTGGTCCTATTGATAGTTTTAGCGCATTTTGCTATGAAAACAATATGCCTTTTTTTAGAAAATACGTACGAAAACCTCATCTTCCACTTCAGCAAATTTGTAAACGAATGTTTGAATTGAATGATTTTTCAAGTGTGTCAAATCAAGACGAAGTAGAAATTATACCGTCAATGAAACATACAAAAGGACCTCTACTTGATAATATTCCACGAAATTGCATACAGTTTGAGAAATGTGTCATTAATAAACGTGTCTTTTCCACACAGATGCGTAATAATTGTTTCATTTCAAGGAATGATAAAATTGGATTAATAAATATATAATAACATTCCAAGGGATATAGCTATTTAATTTTTTTTAAATATGATTAATAATTCTTTTTGTGCTTTAAATTATTAAGAAAAAGTACTATTTATTTTTAGTATGTTATTTTTTACGAGTAATAGATTTAATGATAAAATATTAAAATATTTCTTATGTGTACATGTATAAACATGCATGCCACAAATTACTTCAAAAGTTATATTATGTCTGGGCAGATATATTTTTCATAAAATAAAAACACTTCAGTGGGAAACCTAAGTAACTCATGAAAAATAAGCGTATTTTTAGGAATTTTTTTGGCTCAATGAAATAGGTAATAAAAAATCTGTGAAATACGTTTGATTGATATGAGTATTCACATTCAAAATATGTATATATCTTTTTAAAAATTTTATTACAAAATGGCGGTTGTGTATCATTTTTTTAAAAGGCGTCTTTTTTTAAGGGTTCCATGGCCAGACAACTATCGTTCTTAATTTTCGATCTGCAAAAAAAACCAAAATGTTTTCATTTTCTATACATCAACAGCTATCGACTTACGTAAGATTTTTTCGATATTTTGGTATTTCGCGAAATGGTTCGTGATTGAACAAAAAAGTGCCCATTTGAAAAAGAATCAAAAAATTGTTGAAAAAAATAAAAGTAAATAATATAAAAAAATCCTAGGTGTCGATAGCTGTTGATGTATAGAAAATGACAACATTTTTGTTTTTTTAGACCAAAAATTAAAGACGTTGTCTGGCCATAAAATCCTAAAAAAGACGCTTTACAATAAAATGCTGTATAGCCGCCATTTTTTAATAAAATTTTATAAAAAAAACTTATTTTAGACATCAATACTCATGCAATAAAACGTACTTTACAGATTTTTGATGCCGATTTCATTGAGAAAAAAATTCCTAAAAATATGCCTATTTTGTCGTAAGTTACTTAGGTTTCCCCTCTTAACTATTTTTATATTGAAAATTAATATATATACATATTTTATTATTTTCCAGTGAAAAAGGATGGCGCCCAAGATTCAAAAGCAGTTTGAAGGCCACGGAGCAAAACCACAAAAATCATCCAAGCCCTCAAAACATACAAGCTATGCATCAAACGGAAGACTAGTTACTGCTCCAAGAAGATATTGGACTTTATCGGATGAACCGTCTCGAAAAAGGCTAAGAAAATCGCTCAACTCTGTACACAACGAGATACAAGCTTTAAGTAGTGGTTATAAAGATAATCCCAAATTTGCTTCATTGTTGAAGTCGAGTGATAAATTGCTTATGGATTCGCATAAGCCAAAGTCTACACCAAAGAGTAATCAATCCTCATCTCAGATACAGCAAAATCAGAAAAAAAATTGACCAAGCCAAGTGTTAAAACATTCAAAAAAATTGCCTTTACCTAAAAATACTTCTCCGAGCACAGTATCACCATTGCCAGTAGATCCAAAAACTTCAAATGCAAAGATAACGGAAACTATCTCTGAGTCATCAAAAGATAATAGAAATTCACCATTACCTGATTTGCACAATGAAAACGGAGCTCCTAATACAAGCACCAAGAAAAATAAACCAAAGTCGTCTGACCAAAATCAAAATGTCCCGCCTGTTATTAAAATGAACAAGTAAATATTCATTATAACTTATTTTAGGATACTATATTTTTGTTCTTTTTAAATCAATGTATCGTTTATTTGTATTATAGTTTAATTTATTTTATTAATTTTTAGCTTAACCAATTTGTTTAGAAAAATTAACACTTTTTCAAAAAAAAGTATGGTGAAGGTTCAATATTGTTTTAGTTAAAAAAATAATACTGTTTTAAATTGTATAATGAATAAGTTACACTTATTATTAAACGCTTTTTTCTTTATTTATAAGATAGATATTTTTTAATTTTAAATCTTTTTGGTTATTACAGATATCTTCATGCTCTTCAAGCTAATGTGAACATTAATTCCGGAGTTCAAATTCCAGCTTGGGAAAGCAACATTTTAGTTCCCGAAAACGTTCTTCTCGACATTACAACCCGTTTACGGTAAGCCAATTATTAGCTCATATATATATATATATATATATATATATATATATATATATATATATATATATATATATATATATATATATATATATATATATATATATATGAGGCATTCTTTCTCAAGTGGGCCACCCCTTCTCTCCATTTCAAATTTAATCCAAAAATCTTTTATAATAGCTCAAATTAAAGGTAAATATGTCAGCTTTTCAATGCCGTTGGGCCCTTTTTGAAATATTAATTTCCTAATGAACTATATATAATTTAATGACAAAAAACACTATGACCAATTCTTTTTCATATTAAAAAAAGAAGAAAAACCCAATTTTAAAAATGCTACAGGGCCTACAACATTAAATTATATGATAAATTAACAAAATTTCATATTATTTCCTAAAATTAAAGATGGCAAATCTAATATGGCGCCCAAAATTAGAAAAATTTATAATTTTTGTTCAAACTCACCATAAAGGGGTTTTTGGGATCGCTGATGACGAATTTGGTGTTAGTTTCTTAAAATTCAAAATGGCGAATCCAAAATGTCGGACTTAGAAATTAAAAATCAATCGAATTTGACTAAAATTTGTTATTTGAGGGTTTTTGGGATCGCTGATGACGAATTTGGTGTTTATATTTCAAAATTCAAAATGGCGAATTCAAAATGGCGGACTTTAAAATTAATCGGATTTGCCTAAAATTTGTTATTTGGGGGTTTTTGGGATCGCTGTTGACGAATTTGGTGTTTGTGTTTCAAAATTCAAAATGGCGGACCTAAAAAATTAAAAATCAATCCGCTTTGCCTAAAACCTGTTTTTCGGGTGTTTTTGAGATCGCTGATAACGAATTTGATGTCTATGATTAGGAATTTGATGTCAGCTTTTGAGAATTAAATACAAATTGGACAAATTATCGTTATTTATTTATTTAAAAATCTAAGTTCTTTAGGGTTATTTGAGTATCGCTTTATTCATAATAATTTCTATACAAAACATAAAAATCAGCAGCAATCACATAGCTGGCAATTAATATTTCAGCGTTATTGCATTCAAAATATCGAATTTCTAATACTCAATATAGAATCGGCAATCCCAAAAATATCACAGTAATGAATTTTTAGCAAATCTGATTAATGTTTCATATTACGTTAACTATATTAGATCCATTATATTGAATTCTGAAAAGCTGCCATCAAATTCCTAACCATAGACATCAAATTCGTAATCAGCGATCTCAAAAACTCCCGAAAAACAAATTTTAGGCAAAACCGATTGCTTTTTAAATTTTTAAGTCCGCCATTTTGGATCTACCATTTTGAATTTTGAGAATCTGACATCAAATTCGAAATCAGCGATCTCAAAAACCCCCAAATAACAAATTTTAGGCAAATCTGATTAATTTTTAATTTTTAAGTCCGCCATTTTGGATTCGCCATCTTGAATTTTGAAAAACTAACACCAAATTCGTCATCAGCGATCCCAAAAACCCCCAAATAACAAATTTGAGACAAATCCGATTAATTTTTAATTTCTAAGTCCGCCATTTTTGATTCGCCATTTTGAATTTTGAAAAACTAACACCAAATTCGTCATCAGCGATCCCAATAACCTTTTTATGGTGAGTTTGAACAAAAATTATACATTTTTTAAATTTTGGGCGCCATATTGGATTCGCCATCTTTAATTTTAGGAAATAATATGAAATTTTGTTAATTTATCATATAATTTAATGTTGTAGGCCCTGTAGCATTTTTAAAATTGGGTTTTTCTTCTTTTTTTAATATGAAAAAGAATTGTTCATAGTGTTTTTTGTCATTAAATTATATATAGTTTATTTGGAGATTAATATTTCAAAAAGGGCCCAACGGCATTGAAAAGCTGACATTTTTACCTTTAATTTGAGCTATTATAAAAGATTTTTGGATTAAATTTGAAATGGAGAGAAGGGGTGGCCCACTTGAGAAAGAATGCCTCATATATATATATATACATATATATATATATATATATACCTAATAACGACAGATTCCTCTTAGGTAATTTCAAAAAAACAACTAATATGTAAGACAGTTTCTCTTCTAGACAGTTTCAATAAACAAATGATTAAACGACAGTTCTTCTAAGAAAAATTTAAATGAACAACTGAAATACACGACAGTATACGATATGTGACGATGGTAATAAATATACTTAAATGACGAAATTAATTATTTTGAATAATTTTCAGTTACTGAATGAAACTCAGACATAATAATTGGTAGATTGGTAGATGAGCTGTTCGAAAGGTGTCCTAAGATTTACAGAAGTTACATATATCAAATTCGACAATGCTGAAATGTTCAGAATATTCAACTTGAGAAAGGATGGACTTGAAACGACTATATTTAAAATAAATTGAGAAACTTATAAATTATTTAAGCTTGAAATTTGTAAAATTGATAATTTTTATTTATATTGTAAACGAGTCAATCTCGGGAGGGAGTGTTGAAATATTGTATATTCGCGCCTAATATCTCGCTTGACTCTAACGTAGTTGATTCTACGTCACTACCGTGTGCGCACGCACTTCTTCTACTTCTCGATATCGCTTCGACCGTGAACGTCTCGATCGTCAACGAGCTCTTAATAAACGACTGATTTCATCCGTATTTGTGTGTTCTTATTGACTACATCCTGCTCTAAATAATCTGCATACCAACAGAAATTAACAAATCTCTAAATCAGAGATGTGAATTTATGGCGTTTTCTGGTATAAAGTTTGACAGAATCAAACACAACTTATCACAATAATTGTGACTATAATGTTTAATATAGATACACTTATATTTCATTGGACTTCAAATTAATATTATTTCAAGTTTATAGATTAATTTTTTTCCGTGTATCAATTAAATTTTGATAATGATTTTCAACTAATGGAAATGTATATTTGACATTATAATGTTTTTCAAATTCCTTTAATTCCTGGATCAAAGTGGTGGGGGTCAGTACTTGAGGGTGTACTATGCCATGTTTACCATCGTTTATGGCATCTATTAATGTATTGATGTCTTCACTTAATTCTGAGATAATTACTAAACAATTTGTTAGTTGTGAAGATATAAAAATACTTTTTGAATTGGTATTTGTTGAATTAATTACTGCGTTTATTTGATTATTAAGATCTTCTATTTTTGTGATGTCTAATGATGCCGAGTTTAATATTGACTTTATTATTCTAGTTTGATTATTTATGCTTTCTCCCATGACTTGATTATTTTTAAAAAGTTTATCTAGTTCAGTATCTATGTATTTTAAATCATCCTCGTCGAGAGTACCAAATAAAATTTTAGAAATATCTCCAACAAAATTAAAGATACCTTTTACTGGACGAGAATTTTCTAACAAACTTTTTAACATCTTTAAGCTGTTTTCTAATCTACTGATTCTATTTTTTATGACATTAATTTCGTGTTCCTGGATGCAATTTGTACATAAACGAGTGGTGGCTCTGTAGGTCAACACTAGTGAGTTAAAGCGCTCTTCAATATTAGATGTATCTATTCCAATAATAAGATTCCATGTTTGGGTATAAGTTCGAACAGTCCCCAGGTCTTCAGAGTAGATGGTGGTTCCTTGTAGAGACTCAAATTTTACTTCACAATATGAATTGATTGGTAGAAACACTAATAGTATTATGGACAACATCTGAAAGATTTTATATTTAGTTAAAGAAGGGCATTAGTTGATTGGAGTGGATTCTTTGTTGTTGGTTATTAAATTGTATAATGTAATTGTTATTGTTCAAATGTTCTATAACTGTGGCTGGTCCTCTCCAGGCTGGAGATAGTTTATTTTCTTTTGTATTATTAATAAATTTAACTAAGTCTCCCGGTTCGTAAATATTTTGTGGTAGAGCTATTCTAGAATCTTGTAATTTTTTGTATTTTTCCTTTTGGATTTGGATTTTTTCACGGGCTCGTTGCAAATATTTTTCATGTCTAGTCTTCCAAAGGTAAATTAACTCTTGATATTTTATACTGGGTGTAGTGGATAACATAGAAGGAATATTTGCATCTCTTCCAAATGTTAGTTGAAAAGGTGTCATCCCTGTCCCTTCATGTTTCATCGTATTGTATGCAAAAGTAATAATTTTTAGATTTAAATCCCATTCAGTATTATTTTCTGCCATACTAGTTTTTAATAAATCTTTAATGGTCGAATGTGCTCGTTCAAGTGCTCCATTACTTTGTGGATGATAAGTGGTTGTATTTATGTGTTCGATTCTAAATAGGTTTTCAAAATTTTGGATAAGTTCAGACACGAAGTTTTGGCCTTGATCTGTAAGGATATTATTCGGTGCGCCAAAAGTATAAATGTAATGGTCAAACAGGGCTTCTATAATTGATTCTGATTCAATATTTTTTAAAGGTATGAGTATTAAATATTTAGTAAGCATATCTTGGATACTAAGAATATATCCATTTCCAGAATATGTCAAGGGTAAAGGTCCGAATATGTCCATAGCTATTTTTTCGTTAGGATTCATAGGTGTGTCAGGAATTATTGCTTCTTCTTTTCTTTTTATTCGAGTAGTTTTTTGGATTTGACATATAGCGCACTTTTTGACAAAGTTAATTATTTCATCTTCCATGATTTCTATTCTCCAAGTGTTCTTGCTCTTTCAATAGATTTATTTTTACCGAAATGTTGTGCCATTATAGATCCGTGAGCTTCTTTAATTATTGTTTCTTTTTCACTTTGTGTTAATTCTGTCCTTGAATTGTAGCAACTAAATATTCCTAGCGTAGGATATTTGCTTCCTATGAAGGATAATAGTATTTTTAACCGAATTTTTTCACTGGGTGTGATGGTAGGATCATTAAAATGATATCTTACAATAGTCAACTTTTTACTAACTGTTTTGTTGGCTAGCATGTTTAGTATTGTTAACCACTCTCGTTCGTCAAATTTTGGAAGGACTGTAGTATTCAGGGTTTCAGTTGGTCTTTTTTGTAGTTGGTTCCATAACTTCCCGTGAGCATTAGGTTTCACTACTTCTCTTGAGGGGGTTTCATTTTGTGTCCATTTCATATATTCTTGATAAAGGTTTTTATCGAATTTAGATTTTGTTATATTTTCGTCTAACTTCTTAATAAGTGATTGCGGATTTTGTTGAATTTTTGGTAATGATAAATCTAAGGCTTGATCAGTTGTATTTTCTTGTATGGAAAAAATTCGCGATAAACAGTCTGCTACTTTATTTTCTTTACCTTTTATATATTCTATATCTTCATAGTTATATTCTTCTACTCTTAGTCTCCACCTAAGTAATCTTGATGAAGGATCTTTTATATTTTTTAACCATTTTAAGGCTTGATGGTCTGTTTGTATAATGAATGTCCTACCTAACAAATATTGTCTAAGCCTCCGTACAGCCCAAACAATTGCTAGTAATTCCTTTTCTGTTGTTGAATAATTTAATTCGGCCTTGTTTAATGTTCGAGATATGAAACAGCAAGGATGTCCATCTTGTGCTAAAACAGCTCCTAGACCTACATTTGAGGCATCGGTAGTTAGGACGAATTTTTTCGTGTAGTCAGGATATCTTAACACGGGCGTAGAACATAATGATGCTTTTAGAAGATTGAAAGCTTCGTTGCTCTTTTCTGTCCATTTGAAAGGAGTGTCCTTTTTTGTAAGTTCTGTAAGTGGTTTAGCTATTGTGGAAAAGTTTTTTATAAATTTCCTGTAATAACCGGCAAGTCCTAAAAATGATTGAGTTTCTGTTATGTTTCTTGGTGTTCTAAAATTTGTTATTGCTTCAATTTTAAATGGGTTTGGTTTCACACCTTCTGAAGTTATAAGATGTCCTAAAAATTCTAACTCAGGTCTCAAATACTCAGGTTGTAATTTTAGTCCAACTTCTCTTAATCTGTTGAATAGTTTAATCAAGTTGTCGTTATGTTCTTCCAAAGTATTGCCAAAAATGATTATATCATCTAAATATGTGACGCGATCTGAAGAAAGGGACCTTAGAAGCAAAAAATTATAGGTTATGTTTGCAATTTTCTAAATGAAAATACAATAAAAGGATCAACTGTCAATATAAATCATTGATGTTTAAGTCTTCATTAAAACTAAAATATTTAATAAACACTGATTTTAATTCGAAATAAGTAAAAAGAAACTTTCAAACAAGAAAAAAGTAACTCTAACCCAACCTTAAAATGATTTGCTTCTAAGGTCCCTTTCTTCAGATCGCGTCACATATACAAAGCATATTTTTCCATTTAATCCTTGTAGAGCATTATCCATCATGCGTTGAAAGGTAGCAGGTGAATTTGTTAGACCAAATGGCATTCCATTAAATTCAAAATGTCCTTCTGGTGTTGAAAAGGCAGTGTACTTTTTTGAATCTTCGGACATTGGAATTTGATGAAATCCGGAACTTAGATCGAAAGCGGAGAAGAATTTAGCATTTCCAAGGGATTCTAAAATATCCTCAATAATTGGAAGTGGATATGCATCTTGATCTGTTTCATCATTTAATTTACGAAAATCAATGACGATTCGCCATTTTTGTTTTCCCGAGGCGTCAACTTTTTTCGCAACGACCCATAATATGGGGAATTAAAAGACGAATTTGAATCACGTATAATTCCCTTTTTATAGAGTTCTCCAATTTGTGTCTTAACTTCTTCTTTATGACATGCAGGAGGTCTATATGATTTAATGTTAATAATTTTATTATTTTTAAGAACTATAGAGTGTTCTGTTAGATTTGTACAGGGTAATGCATCTCCTTCCAAAGTAAAAATGTCATTATAACTTGCGATAATTTTCCAAATGATATTTGTATTTAAATATTTAGTAAATTCTTCCACAGTTATTTAATAAATTAATTTTTTCGATTTTTGGAAGACGTATATAAAAGGTAAAAGAAAAACACTCTTTTACTTTTTTATAAAATAGACGACGTTTCGGTGGTCAGGTTCGCCACCATCATCAGGTCACTTTAATAGAAAAAATTTAAAAAAAAAAAAAAAAAATTAATACAACAAAATTTTGAAAATTTAAATTTAAACAAAAAATAAAAAACAATTTTTACCTAGTTAAAGTCAATAAATAAACATCACGTCAATAAATTAAAAACATAAATAAACGCAATACAACAAAAAAATAAAATATTTAAATTTACAAATCACAAACATATTAAAACGAGTGATTAGTCAAACTGACTGAGCCGGTGACAATTTTCGCGTTATATACAGTCGATGGGGTCAATGACCCGCAATCGAAATATTATGAATTATAACCATTATTTCAATTTATTAAGCAAAGGAAAATAGGAATTACTAAGAAACTGTATATCTTCCTTTTTGTTAATAGTAAAATTATTGCATTTAATATAAATCATCTCAGAAATTAATCGTTTTTTATAAGAAGTTTCATAATCTAAAATTTCTGCATCGTCAAAATTAAAAGAATGATTATATTCAGTTTGATGTTTGTTCACAACGGATTCGAGGTTTTTGTTTTTATGCTCGCTAATTCTTTTTTTCAAAGTACGCTTTGATTCACCAATATATGTTGCAGGGCAACTATTACAATTAAATTTATAAACAATATTATTCCGATCCCACTTTTTTGTCAAGTCCTTTCCTAATTTTATTACAGAGCTTAAGCTTTTTTCCACAATAGGAATAGAAAGTAAATTATATTTTTTTAAAATATTAGATAATTGATAATAAATATCATTGAAAGGAATACAGATTTTAGGTAGTTGTTGATAAATACTAACGATATTGTTAGTTTGTTTTTTATCTATTGTTTTATGAATTAATGTATGTTTTCGTTTTTTAATATTTTTTTGTATAAATTCTAAAGGGTAATCGTTGTTTTGCAAAATTTTAAAGATTCGTTTAATGTTTTCATTATGAAAGGACTTGTGAGACAATAAAATTGCTCTATCATATAAATTGTAAACAATGTTTTTCTTTTGTTGAATTGGATGACGTGAAAAATAATTTATCAATCTATTAGAAGAAATGGATTTTTGATACCAATTAGTGATGAGTTGATTGTTATTTTTTATTAATGTCATATCTAGGAAAATAATTTTATTATCCATTTCTAGTTCATGAGTAAATTTTAAATTAATATTAAACGAATTAAAAGTGTCAATGAAAAGTTCGACTTGATCTTTGTGGACGCACAAAAGTGTGTCGTCCACATATCTATAATAAAATAGAGGAACACAATTGAAATTGTTTTTAAGCAAATTCAAACAATCAGTTTCCACGTCATCCATTACAATATCCGCAAAAAATGGAGATATCGGTGACCCCATCGGAGTACCGTAAATTTGTTTATAAATTCTTTCATCAAAAACAAAATAAGTATTATCAAATAAAAATTCAGTACAATTAATAATGTCAACAAAAGGAATTTTACATTTATTATGAATAATATTGTTTCTTCTATCAAGGCTTTGTATAACTAAATCGCATGGAATATTAGTGAAAAGTGAACTAACATCAAGAGAAAGTAAAACAAAATCTTGTGGTACAGTAATATTCTTCAATTTTTCTTTTAACTCAAAGCTATTGTTTACATGAGATTTTGGTAAAGGAATTACAGTTTTTAACTCTTCGTATATGATTTTGGCCAAAAAATGAGTTGGACTATTTATTAGCGAAATAATAGGACGAAGAGGTGCATTATCTTTATGAATTTTTGGCAAACCATAAAATTTTGCCAAAGAGGTATTAGTCATAGTTAACTGATTATTATGATATTTTCGTTTAAGAAATTCATTGTCATTTAAATTTTTTAAAATTTTATAAGTTCTTGATTGTAATTTGGATAAAACTCCTTTCGTTGAAATTTCTTTATAAGTGCGTCGATCGGAAAGTAAGTCATGGGCTTTGGAAATGTAGTCTGATTTTTTCATACAAACTGAAACATTTCCTTTGTCTGAATTAGTAAAAAATATGTCGGGACGACCGAAACGTCGTCTATTTTATAAAAAAGTAAAAGAGTGTTTTTCTTTTACCTTTTATATACGTCTTCCAAAAATCGAAAAAATTAATTTATTAGATATTTGTATTTTCTTTATCTATGTGGTCTAATCTTGAGTTTTTCCGTAAATTTTCAATCCTTTTTGTGAGATTAGTAGTTTTATTTGGATTTTGTGACTGTGTTGTTTCTTGTATACTTAGAATGTGGTCATATTTTATCTTCTGTGGTTTAAGCATAGGTTTGTAATCATAATTATAAATAGGAACAATTACCTCGTTATTTTTTATTCGGTCAATTCCGTCAGGAATATTTTCATTATCTTCTAGAAAAATATCACCATCGTCGTCATTTACTTGAATTCGCATTACCTGGGCAGTGTGTCCAGAGATAAATTCTCTATCATCATGAAGGGGTAGTTTTATTTTATTTAAATACAGATATTTAGCTGTTATGCTGTATCTATTATATGCTTGGAGAAAGGGGATGCCAATGATACCTGCTTCCGGTAGTGGAAAGTTATCATCGACAACATGAAAGAGATGTTTTTTTTCTAAATAATGTATATATACAGCTTCATGTGAGTAGTTTATACTTTTACCCATAAAAAATTTTTTATGTTGGCAATATCGTTTGGTTTTGTCTGGTATCTCAGAAGATTTTATCAAATTAATCGATGAACCGGAATCTACTAACAAACTGTAGGTTCTTCCGTTTGCGTGTCTTCCTCGGATGGAAAGTAGTCGTCCGCATATTGCTGATACTCTGCTGTCTGTTCGTAATGGTTAATTTCTTGTTTTTCTTCTGTCGTAATTATTTGTTCTTGTAAACAAGGTTCCCATATTTGTTCCTTTTGAGAATCTTCCTGTAATATCTTGTTCACCTGTGGAGGTCGTTTCGGATTTTGACCTTGGATAAAATTTTGTTTGTTTATTGTAACACTGGTTTTCTAAATGTCCCATTTTCTTACAGAAATTACAGAACATTTGTATGCGTTGTTGTAAAGGTAGTCCGTGATTTGGAACACCGGTAGGCTGGTTCCTGACTACAGGTGTGTTTCCTCTTGAAAAGTTATTTATTACTTAACGTCTTATAGGCATATGATCAAATGGTTTTCTTGTTGTCGAGGATATAGCAGCTCTGTTTCTTGCTTTTTCCCTACACCAAATTTCTGCATCTAATGCTTCTTGAAATGCTTTGTTTAAATTTGTGGGTTTCAATGGTCTCACTTGATTACTAATATCTTCTCTTAAATTCATTACATATCTTCTAGTTGCTGATTTTTCTTCGATATTTGATGCTAATTTTCTTTCCATAGGGTGATTATGTTCAGCTTGGATAGCATAGTTAAGTTCGTTGAATACTGCGCGAAATCTTTGATTGTATTGTTGTACTGTTTCTGTGGTCTGTTTTACGCTTTCCTATTTTGCCCTATATAATTCTACTGATGTACCTGTTACTAGATGTGTTTTTAAACATTGAAATAAATCTTTGAATGAATCTATAACATTATATCTTATGCATCTTTTGGCATTTCCCGTAATTTTTTCGGTTCATATAAAATCTAGTAATAAAGAGGGTTGAGAACATTGTTAATTAAGGAGATAATGTCTTCTGAATCGCTGGATTCTGTTTGTGTTGAATAGTTTTTTTGTAGATTATCTCTATAATTTTCAAAAGCCAATTTTTGTTTTTGAAGTTTTAGTTATTTTATTTTGAAAAAAAATTTTAACTGTAGAGTCGTTTTACAATACTACTTTAATTTATTGGGGTAATTTATTTAATTTTACCATGTTGTATCTAATGACGCAAGCCTAAAATACCGTAAGTATTTCTTACTTTACTTTACCTGATTGTCGTAACAATCAGTCACCGTTCAACGAATGCAAAAAAGATTTATGCTCAAGAAATACTTTTAACAAAAATATATATATATTTTTTCAATTCTATCTTATTTGTAGAGTATGCTTACATTGAATTGAATATCCGCTTGATTCAGGATCCTTCCGTGCCTATGTTTGGATTGTGTATCCGCCGTTGAGGATATCCTCTGAATTATTCTGCTTCACTCTCGTACAGCTTTGTTTTTGATGTACTGTGTCTTCGTAGTAAGTCTTCGTATAAATTAAGCCTACTTAATTCAGCCACCTCTGATTACAGTAAGTTGAACTAGTCTCCGTAGAAACTAGGAGTCGATGAAGAAATATTTTTCTTTAGTTCGAATCACAGGATCTGCCCGTTTGAATGTTTATAGGATGAATATAACTCCGTAGTGTTACTTAAATTCCTATCCAATCGTTTGACAGATCCTAGCAGGATCGCCAGAAAATGTAATGGGGTAAAAATAAACACAAGATAATTCTTTTAATAACACAAACGATAACCGTGGTTATCGTGTTTAGTTTATTTTAAATATGTGGTTTCAATACAAAATTTACCTTACGACTAATTTGACTGACGCTGGCCCTTCAATTTATATACAAATTGGAAGTGGGTCAATATACCAATGATGTTAAAAATAGTGAAAGGTACAAAAGTTTCTAATTTATTTTAGGGTCTGTGAAAATATAGAAAGTTATTATATTTTGATAAAGGTATTTAGATTTTTAGAGAAGAGAAAGTACCTATGCATTACACAATCTTATTACAACTTTTTGTTATCCCTTTCAATCACCTTTTCTCTATTACTTTTAAAATCCTGTCTATTTCCTTATATCTCTTTTAATGTTAGACCTTATATATTCTTTATACCTATTAATAACCTATTCTCAATAACTTTTAATAACCTGTCTATAAACTTCTATCTCTTTTTATGACAGAAGTTCTTGATACTCTTCTTTCTCTACATTATTTTATAACCTTTTCTTAATAACTATTGATATCCTATTTATACCCTTCCATCGCTTTTTATGTAGGATCTTATTAACACTTATTTATTACCATTATTCCCATTATTGAGATAGAAAAAGATATAAATGCGAGACTACAAAACTATAAACCTTTTTTATTCCTTTTTATCATTCTTCTTTTTCGAATGGTATTCTTTTAATCTTCTTTAAATCCCATATTCTATCTCCTTACTACATTTAGAAGAGATAGGGATAGTTAATATGGGGATTTGAGGAGATATAATAAGTTTATCTCTTCTAATCTACTATAGTATATCCCTTTGTATATACATACTCATAAACTTATACGCGCATGCGTCGATCTTCCCAGCTGTTATGTGTCATGGCGTCGGGTCAGTAGATCAGAAAGCGTGTGTTATGCACTGTGCGATTTTACGTCTTTGTTTGAGTTTAACTTCCATATTTTTTTAGTTCATTGTAAATATATTTAACCAATAAATGTTTATCAGTAATAGACAACCAAAATTAGTTTTAAACTCACACAGCACCGAAACTTTTCTAAAAATTTATTAAAGACTTACTTGCAAATTTTTTATAGTTAATCGTAATGAATTAGAACAACACGATTAAGAAACTCAATTAACAACAATAGAGAAAGCTTTTAATTGTTTTTAATTGAAATTAATCGATTTCTTCTATAAGGGATATCTCTTTTTTTACTTTCCTTTGGATTAGAAAGGATGTGAAAATGGATAGAGTATTGAAATATGTATGGTTGGCAATATAATTATTTCTATGTATGGTTGGCTGCACTGAACGTGAATATAGACGTGAGGTTATTTAGTTGAATGTCGACCGTACTAATATGCACACATGTCGAATCTAATAAATATATTTTATTATATATTTTACTTTCTTAATTTAATCACCTTTCATTAGGTTATGGGCCCAGACCCATGTTCTTTAAGTTTTTTAAAAAAGTATCAAATTCCTGTGGTGATTTATTTCGAAAGGTTGGAAATATTAAAAACAGAATCGGAGAGGTTAGTTTAGCACGTGGTCGACCGGTTAAACGATTTTGGGAAGTGGAAATTTATTCGACGAAATTGTGTGTAGACTGTTGAAAAATCATGAGTGCAATGGATCAACAAAGTACGGGAATAAAACTCTCGGGCGAAAACTGGAATATCTGGAAATTCCAATTGCAGGTGATCCTGAAATCAAAAGGGTTGTGGGACATAGTCTCAGGAGACTCAGCGGGACCAGCGCAAAATTCGGCGGAATGGGTGAAAAACGATGCCAAGGCACAGGAGATATTGGTAATAAGGATGGAGGAAAAACTAATTACGCATATATTGGCCTGTACGAGCGCAGCAGATATGTGGTCGAAACTGAAAAAGATTTACGAGCATGAATCGGAAGTCAGTGTACACTTGCTTCAGGAAAAACTTTTCCGACTGGAATATACTGAAGGCGGCATCACAGCATTTATATCACAAGTCGAAGATATTCAAAATAACCTAAAACAAAGAAATGAAGAGATTAGTGACAAAATGATAATAACGAAAATTTTAATGTCACTTCCGGAAAATTTGAAACACTTCGTCTCAGCTTGGGAATCAACGGCATCTGAAAATCAAACTTTAGATAATCTAACATCTAGATTGATGTTAGAAGAAGAGAGAAATACCCATACTGAAAACGTACTTGCTTTGAGTAGCAAAACAAATCAATATCAAGGTCACTCGAAGCTCAAGTGTTTTCAGTGTAACAAGGAGGGAAACGTGAAAAGGAATTGCCCACAATTAAAATCTAGAGAGGAGAGAACCTGTCATTTCTGTAAAAAGAAGGGACACATTATGAAAGAGTGTTGGTTCAAGAAGAAAAAGGAAGAAAATAACCAAGAAGAAGCAAATCAGGCTTTTGTTGGTGTGAGTAGTGTGTTATCCAGTGCCGGTTGGGAAAACGTCATGGAACTGTCTCCAAAAAGTGACGAGAAGTGGTGATTGGATAGTGGGGCAACAGAACATATGTGCTTCAAGAGGGAATATTTTCACGAATTAAAATTCATTAGCCCAAAAACAAAACAAGTAAAAGTGGGAAATGGTAACCTCTTGGAAGTTAAAGGTGTAGGAAAAGTGTTAGTGAACGCATGGAACGGGAAAGAATGGATAAAGACAGAAATGAACAACGTATTATTCGTGCCGGAAATGAACATGAATCTTGTCTCGTTAAGTGCCGCGTTAGACAAAGGTTTCGAAATGCATTGCGACAAAATCGGTTGTAAAATCGTCAACAAAGATAGCAAGATATCGGCTCTTGCTAAAAGGGACGGTAAACTGTTTCAGATGTTTTTTAAGATATACGAAGTATCTAATTGTAACGTTGCTGAAACATTGATAGAGTGGCATAAAAAATTCGCTCATGTCAATTACGATCAAGTGCGAAAGGTACTGAAGAACAAACAAATTAAATTTGTTGACGAGGAAAATCCTGTGTGTATAGACTGTTTAGCCGGTAAACAACACCGATTATCATTTACTTTGAGTAAATCGCGCGCGGAAAAAGTCGGTGAAGACTTTTCGGGCTTTAGAGTCGTTGAGTTCGTAAAAAATAAATCGGAGGTCAAGGACAAAATAAAAGTGTTTATTCGTCAAGTGAAAAATCAGACTAGAAACAAA
The DNA here is from genome assembly GCF_015476425.1 of Leptopilina heterotoma. Classification (NCBI taxonomy): domain Eukaryota; kingdom Metazoa; phylum Arthropoda; class Insecta; order Hymenoptera; family Figitidae; genus Leptopilina; species Leptopilina heterotoma. The sequence continues at coordinate 51,340 of NW_025110828.1, read as the reverse complement.
GTGGTGACATTCAGATCTGATAATGGTCTGGAATTTATTAACAGTGATATAAAGTGAATATTGGATCAATTTGGAATACGACACGAACGTTCATGCACATACACACCGCAACAAAATGGGCGAGCAGAGAGAGATGAGAACACTAGTGGAAGCAGCGAGAACAATTCTGAATAGTACGAAGCTAGATAAAAGTTTTTGGGCCGAAGCTGTCAATTCCGTGGTGTTTGTGTTAAACAGAGTGAGCAATTGTCCACAAAAAGGTGAGAATCCTTATAAACTATGGTTTAAGAAAGATTTCCAAGTTGACTCTTTAAAACAATTTGGATTAAAAGTTTCGGTTCACATACCAAAACAAAAAAGACTTAAACTCGATGTGAAAAACAAAGTCGTTTTTTTCGTCAGCTATTGTGAATTAATAAAGGTTATCGCGTTTATTTCCCTGAAAACAATAAAGTTGAAGTGCATCGAGATATAATCTTTTTACCCGAAAGTGTTGAAGAGAAAAATAATACAAAAAAGGAAAAAATTATTTTTCTAAATAATGAACTCGAAGAAACTTAAGAGGAAAGCTATCAAAGTGAAGATGAAGAGGAAAAAGATGAAAGCTTCGAAAGCATGCATTCCGAAAACGAGGAGAGAGAGCAAGAGGACATTGCGGAAACGGAACGAGAACAAAGGCCGAAGAGGAACATAAACAAACCAGCGTGGCAGAAAGACTACACGGAAAAAAATTAATCTCTAAACTTGAAATAATATTAATTTGAAGTCCAATGAAATATAAGTGTATCTAAATTAAACATTATAGTCATAATTACTGTGATAAGTTGTGTTCGATTCTGTCAAACTTTATACCAGAAAACGCCATAAATTCACATCTCTGATTTAGAGATTTGTTAATTTCACAACTTTTTTTATATGAATTAGGTACATTGTATTTTAAGTTAATCAGTGACAAAAAAGATTTAAACCATTTTAATTAATTAAGTATTAATTTTATTTTCAAATATCCAAATAAAAGCGAAGGTCTGTGAAGAAAGGTCTGTGAAATTTTAAGGTTACAATTGTCGCCCGACAAAATACGGCACTGACTGATTTAAATGACGTGAAATAGGTAAATAAACATTTTTCAACCACTTTTTCTCTAAACGCAGACACTTTTTACAAAATAGGCCAACATACAATGGGTAAGAATCTTCTTAATAACCTAAATTCAAAAGATTGTTTAAATTCATGCAGAAACGCGGTTGTCAAGCGGTTGTAAAATGTAAAATTGGAAATGATTGGAAAGTAATGTAATGACAGACAACAAGAAGCGGATTACTGCCAGTCGCCAGAAGAGGGCAGAAGCATGCAGAGAGCACAATGGTCCAGCTGTTATATTCTTAGCATTACATCACTTTCCAATTTTACATTTTACAACCGCGTTTCTGCATGAATTTAAACCATCTTTTGAATTTAGGTAATTAAGAAGATTCCTACTCGTTGTATGTTGGCCTATTTTGTAAAGTGTCTGTGTTTAGAGAAAAAGTGGTTGAAAAATGTTTATTTACCTATTTCACGTCATTTAAATCAGTCAGTGTCGTATTTTGTCGGGCGATAATTGTAACCTACAAATTTTACAGACCTTCCAACGCCGTTAAAACAAAAAAATGAAATAAAAATATAACATTCTTCACAATACTAATATTCGGATTAGATATAATACCAAATTTCAGTTTTAGTGATCTGCTTACATCTTACGTCCGATTTCAGTGATAGTTTATGCCTAAATCTCAGATTTAATCTCTAATTTAGAGATTAATTTTTTTCCGTGTACGAAATGAATTTGGAATCAAGTTTTTTTACGATAACAGAAAACCCGATAAGCTTCGAAGAAGCTGTCACAAGTGAAAACGCGTGTGAGTGGAAAAGAGCGATAAAAAAAGAGCTTGATGTGTTAGCGGAAAATAAAACATGGAGTGTAGTGAAATGACCGGTAAATAAAAAAATAATCCAAAGCAAATGGGTGTTTAAACAAAAAAGTAAAAGTGATTTTAAAGCAAGGCTCGTTGCACGAGGTTTTCAACAAGAATTAGATAACGAATTGTATGATGTGTATGCGCCTGTTGCGAAATTGGCGACTTTTAGAATTCTTTTGATTGTTGGAAATAAAATGCAAAAACCGATTTATCAAATGGATGTTCGAAGCGCTTTTTTGTATGGTGATATCAAGGACGAAGTCTATATGTCATTGCCAGGTCAGGAAGACAGCGAAAATGTATGTAACCCTGTAAAAAAAAAAGAATTGGGTCGTCCGGGATTTCGAATTGGGATGTCGTTTCTTGAATTCGAGAAAACGACTTTTTCGAATTGGACTGATTTCTGAATTCAGAAATGTATGGTTCCGCGATCAACCCAATTCGACAGATATTTTAAAGATGAAAATAAAGAGTTTAACACTTCACTGGACATTGAACAGTAGTTAATTGAGACGGTGCACGTTATTCACGTAGGTGAATACATTTCTTTAAGCAATAATGTTAATTTTCAATAAAATAGAGAGAATTAAAAATTTGATGTGGTCTTTGTTTACAATAGAAAAAGTTTTCTACTTTTAGGGTTATTAAAACAGCTTACTTACCGACAGCTGAGAAATATTATGATAACAAATCAAATGATGATTTCTATACGAAAGTATCATTTACGTCGGTAATTGAATATTAATAAATTAATTTTAAATTTTTGTTTTTTAAATGTATCTAAAAGTCAACAAGTTTGCTATGCAAGTTTTAAAAAATTCTATTTTACTTTACGAGGAATTTTTCTTTCAACATTTTTAGTTTTGTTTCTGAATAAATAATGAAAAGAAATTTACTTCCGTGAAGGTTTGTTGTTCTAGGACATTTCGATTTCAACTTTGGTGCTCATTTTAGTCTCCATAATTTTTTTTAAATTTGATTAACAAAACCTAATTTTTTAAAAAGAATTTGCTTTACTGTACAGCTTGATTTGATTTTTTTATGTTAATCAAGAAATGTTAAATTAAATATAAATTTCTCTTTAATTCAAATGGAGCAAATTACAATAATTGTATCATGAAAATAAATGAGGCAAAAGCAGAATTATTTTTCTTTACTCTTTATTTCTCTTGTGAATATTTACATTTAGGAATCATCTATATTAAGTATATTTAAGAGAGCATCATTGTTGTCATCGAAATGTATTAAAATAAAATATTTTTTTCATACTGAATAAAATTTAATTTTATAAAACTTCAGTGTCACAGGAACCAGAAGGAGAAAATTTATGAATTATCATTTTATGCAGATATTTTTTTTAAATTTATATATAAACGTTATTTTAATTGTTTAACAAGATTTTAAATAAACGAAATATTTTAACATTATTTACTTATACTTAATTTAATCCTAATTTATAAAATTGAAGAATAAATAATTTAAAAACGTTTTAATTATGAAAATCAAGAAAAGAAATTATTTTTTTGTTGATTCAAATAAATTGTTTTAAAATTATTATTTTTATAACAAACATATAATTATATTTTGAAAAAAATATTAATTACAGTAATTATTGTAAATTTTTTTAAAATATTCTTAATAAAAAATTTTTAATCCGTTTAAAAATTTAAAATTAATTTATTAATATTCAATTACCGACGTAAATGATGCTTTCGTATAGAAATCATCATTTGATTTGTTATCATAATACTTCTCAGCTGTCGGTAAGTAAGCTGTTTTAATAACCCTAATAGTAGAAAACTTTTTCTATTGTAAACAAAGACCACATCAAATTTTTAATTCTCTCTATTTTATTGAAAATTAACATTATTGCTTAAAGAAATGTATTCACCTACGTGAATAACGTGCACCGTCTCAATTAACTACTGTTCAATGTCCAGTGAAGTGTTAAACTCTTTATTTTCATCTTTAAAATATCTGTCGAGTTGGGTTGATCGCGGGACCATACATTTCTGAATTCAGAAATCAGTCCAATTCGAAAAAGTCGTTTTCTCGTGTTAAGAATGAATTTATTTATTATTTAATAAATATTAAATATTTAAATTATTTCACCCCGTAGTGAACGTCAATGCTCTAAGGAAACAAATAATTTTATTTAAAGGTAGTGGATTCCTTTTCATTCTTGGTTATCATTTCAACCAATCGGGTGAGAGACCGTATTTTGGAAATATTATGAAAATTATATTAATATTATTATTATATTATTATATTATTATATTATTATATAATATTATTATATATATTATATTAAAATAAATAAAAAATATAATATTATTAATTATTTTTAATAATATATATATATTTATATATTTTATATTTATATATTTATTTATTTATTTATTTTATTTTTTTTTTTTATAAAAACTATAATATTATTAATTATTTTTTATATTTATTATATTATATTATTATTATATTCTTATTATATTATTATTATATTATTATTTTATTATTATTATGAAATTATTAATAGGATAATCTAATTTTTAAGTAAAATCAGCAATAAAATAATATTAAATGACAAACTTTTATTTTATATTGAAAACAATCGTTTATGATAATGAATTGTGTATGTGTTCTTTTTGTGTTTGCGTATTCAGTATACTCACTTTAACTGAGTTGTAGTGTCTGGAACCTTATATCAAGATTTATTTAATTAATATCTTTTTAACTTTTTTTTAAATATTTTTCACATATAAAAATACTATGTCAATTACTCTTTTTAAATCACTCAATGAAAATCTCTGGAGTCCCTTCGTGAGACTTAAAGCCAACTTTTGCCTAACTTCGGCTACTATGGCCAAACATACTTTGTTTCGCCAAGATTCACGGGCAACTGCCATGATTTCCCTTTGTCGATTCTTTTTATTGAACGACATTTTGGTGGAAAAGACCTACTTATTATTAAGTTATTACTTAATGATTATCTGCTACCTTGCAGATTTGTTTTAATGTCATTACCCAAGTTCTGTTGCTTGGATGAACCACTTTTTACATTGAGAAATATCGTAAGTAAATTCTACTTACTCTTAAAGAATATTTGACACAGTATTGCACATTATAAAGTATCACAATCTTCATTTCATTATTTAGATCTTAATACAAAATTCCTTACTGAATGTTGTAATATGTGTGTTACAAAGTGTCATCATGTGTTAAAAGTGTGATTGTTACCTCATAAATCGACATGAATAAATGCTTATTGAGTTCATTTAAATACAATATGTTTTTTATTAAAAATATAAAAATGTTACGAAGTCATACGTAACATCTCGAATTCAAGAAACGACATCCCAATTCGAAATCCCGGACCACCCAATTCTTTTTTTTTTACAGGGAAGTTAAATAAATCAATTTACGGTTTAAAAAAGTCTCCAAAATGTTGGAATACTAAATTCGATTTGTTAATGAAAAAAGAAGGGTTTAAAAGATCGGAAAATGATTATTGTTTATATAGCAAATGCGACGGAGACGAAAAATTGTATTTACTAATTTACGTTGATGACGTATTAATTTTGGGAACTAATCAAAAAGCGGTAAATAAACTAAAAGCAATTTTGAATGAAAATTTTTCAATGAAAGATTTGGGGGTAATTTCGCAATATTTGGGAGTTGATATCGAGCAAAATTTAGATACCGGGTGTACGAAAGTTAGTCAAGTCGAGTATTTAAAAGAAGTTATTCAAAAATATGGTATGCAAGATTGTAATGCGGTAGATACTCCAATTGAAGCAAATATCGATCTAAATTCGTTAAAAAGTGAAACTCCGAATTTTGAAATGCAAAAAATTTGTCGAAAAATAATTGGAAGTATTATGTATGCAGCTTTGGGTACTAGACCCGATTTGTGTGAGTCGGTTAGCTTACTTAGTAGATTTCAAGACAAAGCAAATGAAAATTTATTTAAAGCGTTAAAAAGATTGTTAAGATATGTTAAAGGAACAATCGAAATGGTTTTATTTTTTGAACCAAATAAGAGTAAAATTATTTTACAAGGATTTGTTGATTCCGATTGGGGTGGGGATACTACGGATAGAAAATCCACTTCGGGGTTCGTATTTAAAATGTATGACTGTACAATTTCGTGGGCCAGTCGAAAACAGAGTACCGTAGCCATTTCTTCGACGGAATCCGAATTCGTTGCATTGAGCTTAGCAGTTTGCGAAGCCTGTTGGCTTATAAAATTGTTGCGTGATTTAAGTATTGAAATAAATGAGCCAGTTACATTATTTGAGGACATTCAATCATCAATCTATATCGCAAATAATCCTGAAAGTAATAAGAGATTGAAACACGTCGATGTAAAATATTTTTTTGTAAAAGAAAAAATTTCAGATGGCTTGATAAAAATTGTCCTTATTAAAACTGAGAATCAAATTGCTGATTTATTTACTAAGCCTCTAAGTAAGATTAAATTTGAAAAGTTCCGAGAACATTTAAATTTAAAAAGATAGATATTTTTTGTTTTATAAAAAGGCCTGCATTACGAATATGTTTGTATGTAGATAAAATAATTTTATTGAGAGGGGGTATTGAAATATGTATGGTTGGCAATATAATTATTTATATGTATGGTTGGCTGCACTGAACGTGAATATAGACGTGAGGTTATTTAGTTGAATGTCGACCGTACTAATATGCACACATGTCGAATCTAATAAATATATTTTATTATATATTTTACTTTCTTAATTTAATCACCTTTCATCATAGAGGAAGATAGAAATGTATGAATAGAAAGAGATTGAAATCTTCTTTATCTTCTTTAATTCACCACTTTGCATCCCCAATTTTTAGGGTTGCCACCTCATCGCGGCTCTCGGCCCGGAGAATTTTTCTTGACTATAAGGTGTAAATGCTCCCTAAAGCTTCTACCATACAATAAAGAATATGGAGAATAGTTACTAATTCAGTCATGATGTGTTATTGTTTCAATACTTAAAATTAAAAGTTTTTTTTTAAATAACCGAAGACCGGAAGAATTTACTTGCGGCCCGGAGACCCGGAGATCTACTTCGCAGCCCGGAGTCTCCGGGCGAGGCCCGAAGAGGTGGCAACTCTACCAATTTTTTATCTCTTTCTGTATATTTTTTTCTACAAAGAGAGAAAAAAAGTAAACGGCTCTACCTGTCGGTAGAGCGGTTGCATTAAATGCAAAACAGCCGTTCAACTTGAGGTTAAGCACGCTGCTTACTCTCGAGGGGAGAACGGTTCTCCTTTTTGGGGAAAGCGGGTACACTTTTTGGAAAGTAAGCGGCTCTATTTGTGTGGAGAAGAGAACCGATACTTCTCAAAAAGTATAACCGTTCGACGTTTGCGGCGCTACTGCTGTGCTTTATAAAGGGAAAACAGCGCTCTCTTGCCAAATCAAACGGCTCTATTTTTTCTCTCCGTGTATATATTTCTATATCTGAAACTATATATAAAGAGATTAGAAAGGATAAAAAGAGATATAAATATAAAGTTATAGAAAGAGATAAAAAAATTGTATCCATTTTGCATCTCCAAACTATTACATCTTCTAATATTTTTTTAATATCTTTGTATCTCTTTACCTCCAGCAGGGAATGTAGTGCACTGGCTTTACCGACTAAACGAATGAATTGAATTACTTGCCATTGGTATGGTAGGTTTAAAGTATCAAAGTATATTAATGTATATCATTTTAGGTTTATTGTGCTTCTTCTAAAAGAAGTTGTGGCGTCACTACAAAAACACTAGATTTCGAAATAGGTCAGTCGGTGAGTGCAAAAAGTGCACATAAATGCAACCTGAAAAGTCTCAATAGTTTCTTGTAGTTTGAGGGCCCCATATAAGAGCCCCATGGTTTGCTCTCGATTTCCGGTTGCAAAAAATAGTGTAAACAATCGTCAAAGTTCGAGAAACGTAGTTTTTCGATTACCCTTGCTTCCGGTTAAATTTTAGAGGAAAAAGTTTTGATGGAAAGTTGTAGAGCTTGAAAATACCTTTCAAATGACTGGTCATACGTTGAAAAAGGTTAATTAGTTTAGTTGCAAATGAATTTAAACAATTAAAAATAGCACTTTTTTAATTGTTTAATAACTTTGTTAATAATTATTGAATTTGTTTACAACTCATCAGGAATATTCTCCTTGCAAAGCTGAATAAATTTTAAAAAAAGTCAACTCGATCGCACAAATAGTTTATGTTTTATTACATTTGTTAACTAAGAACATGAAATTTTTCAACGGAATTTCCCCACTTTTGGACCTGCGAATTTCGTTTTTTTTTTCTTTGAGAGTACAGTTTAGGAGTCAAACTTTCATTCCATTTAAATGGGAAATTGATTTTTTTTATCTAAGTGCATAATAATAGACGTTAAAAAAGCGTATGTTTTTTTGACATAAACAAATGGAATAACTCAGTCAATTTTCACTTTATCAATTTGGTGTAAAGGAAATTTAATTTCATTCTTTTTCACAAAACTTGTCCAAAAAAAATCCGACCTAGCTTCAAGGAGGGGGGAGTTAGTATATTTCTTTCAAAAAATTCCTGACTAGTTAATTATCAATATTTTTAATTGCCATTCATACCACTTATAGTTCAATATATGTATTTCATGAAAAAAAATTGGACATAAGGTTTTGTGCATTTATTTTTCATTTATATCAAGTAAAAGTAAATGTATCCTTTTTTCAACCTCTGAACGTCGGAGTGCCCTGGCGGGTTTGGTGAACCGAACTCTGACCAAGTTTGGTCGGAGTTTGGTTTGAGGCAAAATAATGCAAATATTTAGTGAAATATGATATAAAAATAATAAATAATGTCAAAATAGGCATTATTTAATTGATTCGGGTGAAAATTATGTTAAATGAAACAGTAATTATGGAATAATTAAGATTTAAAATATTTTGTGTTAATCTGTCAGTTGAAATAGTTTGCGAAATTCACAAATTGTCGATGAAAATTAGTTTAAAACGTTAAGAAAAAGAGCGATTATATATTCTTTAATATTTAAAGTAATTGATTTATTATATAGTTTTGTTAATTACTGCATATTAACAAGAAAACGTAAATTAAAGTAATAATTTTGTATTCTATTATAAAGTGAAAGTGTATAGTGTCGATAACAGAGGTGTACAGAAAAATAGCCGCGCTCAAAACACGGTAGGTGGCACTAGTAACAATTTCTCAATACTTAGAGTAGTTGTAATTTTATTATTAAATTTCATTAAAATAGAATATACTGTGAAATAAACTGAAGTTTCAACTATTGAATATATTTATTTAATATTCGTGATTAACATTTATCTGCAATTTATTATAAAACAAATTAAAACAATCAAAATTCTCTGTATATGCACTGACATCAATGCTTTTCCGATAGTCAATATACAGTGGCACACGGAAAAAAATTAATCTCTAAATTAGAAATTAAATCTGAGATTTAGGCATAAACTATCACTGGAATTGGACGTAAGATGTAAGCAGATCACTAAAACTGAAATTTGGTATTATATCTAATCCGAATATTAGTATTGTGAAGAGCACGTATTTTTTATGCCTAAAAAAATGATATTAGGAATCTCAAATTTCATGACATGGAACATATGTTCTAAACTATCAACTTACTTGAATAAATTCAAATCTAATATATTATTTAAATAAACAATATTAAAAATTTTAGTCGTATATTTATATAATTCTTATTTTTTTAATAACTCGATGTAATAAGAATTTATAATTTACCACAATTTAGAGTGAGAATTATTCACAAAATATTTATATTGTTTTCCCTGTATAAACTATACATTGACAAGTATAAAAAAGTAGTTGGATATTTTTAAAACACAATACGAATGTTATATTTTTATTTCATTTTTTTGTTTTAACGGCGTTGGAAGGTCTGTAAAATTTGTAGGTTACAATTATCGCCCGACAAAATACGACACTGACTGATTTAAATGACGTGAAATAGGTAAATAAACATTTTTCAACCACTTTTTCTCTAAACACAGACACTTTTTACAAAATAGGCCAACATACAACGAGTAGGAATCTTCTTAATTACCTAAATTCAAAAGATGGTTTAAATTCATGCAGAAACGCGGTTGTAAAATGTAAAATTGGAAAGTGATGTAATGCTAAGAATATAACAGCTGGACCATTGTGCTCTCTGCATGCTTCTGCCCTCTTCTGGCGACTGGCAGTAATCCGCTTCTTGTTGTCTGTCATTACATTACTTTCCAATCATTTCCAATTTTACATTTTACAACCGCTTGACAACCGCGTTTCTGCATGAATTTAAACAATCTTTTGAATTCACAGACCTTCGCTTTTATTTGGATATTTGAAAATAAAATTAAAACTTAATTAATTAAAATGGTTTAAATCTTTTTTGTCACTGATTAACTTAAAACACAATGTACCTAATTCATATAAAAAAAGTTGTAAAATTAACAAATCTCTAAATCAGAGATGTGAATTTATGGCGTTTTCTGGTATAAAGTTTGACAGAATCAAACACAACTTATCACAGTAATTGTGACTATAATATTTAATTTAGATACCTTATATTTCATTGGACTTCAAATTAATATTATTTCAAGTTTAGAGAATAATTTTTTTCCGTGCAATAGCAAAATTGATTTCCGAAAAATAAATTCATCCTATTTTTGTTTGTCATTTATCTTGAATAATTAAATAAATAATAATAACAATTATTATTATTATTAATATTATTATTATTATTATGTTGAATTTTAAGAAATTCGGATTTTTGAATTTTTGATAATTTCCTATTTTTTACCAAAGTGTAAAGACTATTAAATAAGTAAAGTATTTTACAAAAGCACAAAAATAATAAAGCTAAATCCCATATAAAAGAGAAAAAAAAGGTTGAATTTTAAAAAAATCGGTTCTTCGAATTTTTAATAAATTTAGATTTTTACCAAAGAGTCGAGACTATTTAATAAGTAAAGTATTTTCCAAAAGCACAAAAATAATGATGCTAAATCTCATAAAACAGAGGGAAAAATGTTGAATTTTAAGAAATTCGGATTTTTGAATTTTTAATAAATTTCTATTTTTTACCAAAGGGTGGAGACAATTAAATAACTAAGTATTTTCCAAGAACCCAAAAATAATGATGCTAAATCCCATAAAAGAGGAGAAAAAATTTTTAATTTTAAGAAATTCGAATTTTTGATAATTTTTTATAATTTTAGATTTTTTACCAAAGAGTCGAGACTATTAAATAAGTAAAGTATTTTCCAAAAGCACAAAAATAATGAAGCTAAATCCCATAAAAGAGAGGAAAAAATGTTGAATTTTAAGAAATTCGGATTTTTGATATTTTTAAATTTTTTACCAAAGGGTGAAGACTATTTAATTAGTAAAGTATTTTTCAAAAGCCAAAAAATAATGTAGCTCAATCCCATAAAAGAGAGAAAAAAATGTTAAATTTTAAAAAAATCGGTTTTTCGAATTTTTGATAAATTTTGATAATTTTAGAATTTTTACCAAAGGGTGGAGACTATTAAATATGTAAAGTGTTTTTAAAGAGCCCAAAAATATTGAAATTAGATTTAAAATTCCACTGGAACTTCGTAAAAATTTGACCTGGAAATCATGGAAAAGGTATGGAATTTTAATTTCGGATTTCTGTAGGAATCCTGTAATAATTTTTCAATTAAGAAAATTTGTAAATAAAAGTAATATAGGATTTTTTTGTGTGTATCTATCTAATAATTTTTAGAGTGAATCAGAATATTCTTTATGATCAGGAAAAAAGTCAAAATTCTTTCTAGAAATCGGAGAAAGACAAAATTAAATATTTGTGGCAACCCAGTTTTAGCAAGTATTGAAAAATTCAAAATTATTTAAAAATAAAAAATCTTTTATTTTTATTCGCAAAAATTTTGAAATTTTATTAAGTAGAAATTTGTTTATACAATGCAACCGAAATAATATACCTCTTGGGGTAGTATTCTGGTCTGTTTTTCCGAGTAGGATAAAAAAGAAAGTGTAACACTTTTAGTATTTAGTTTTGTTGCAAATTGTTAATTAATGTTTAAAGAATACAGAAAAAAATTAGGAAAAGAATTTTTTTAGTTATAAACTGGTGAAGTGGGGACTGAAAAAAAGAAAGTGCGAACTGGTTGACACTGTGGAGACTTTTGTAATGCTCTAAAACAAAAAACCCAAAAAAATTCTTGATTATTACAGGCTTCGCTATGATCGGTACATTGAAAAAGAGAAAATTTTTTTTTAGCAAAATGGCGACGATTTAGAAAAAAGTTGTGTTTTTTGACATTTTTAAATTTTTTAAAAATAAAATAAAATATATTTTTCAAAATCCAAAGTTCCGATCGTAAAGAAATATACAAAGAACATTTCTGCAAAATTTTACTTTTTTCCTGATCCTAAAGAATATTCTGTTTCACTCTAAAAATTATTAGATAGGTACACACAAAAAAATCCTATATTACTTTTATTTACAAATTTTCTTAATTAAAAAATTATTACAGGATTCCTACAGAAATCCGAAATTAAAATTCCATACCTTTTCCATGATTTCAGGTCAAATTCTTACGAAGATCCAGTGGAATTTCAAATCTAATTTCAATATTTTTGGGCTCTTTAAAAACACTTTACATATTTAATAGTCTCCACCCTTTGGTAAAAATTCTAAAATTATCAAAATTTATCAAAAATCGAAAAACCGATTTTTTTAAAATTTAACATTTTTTCCTCTTTTTTATGGGATTTAGCTTCATTATTTTTGTGCTTTTAGAAAATACTTTACTTATTAAATAGTCTTCACCCTTTGGTAAAAAATCTAAAAATATCAAAAATTCAAAAATCCGAATTTCTTAAAATTCAACATTTTTCCTCTCTTTTATGGGATATAGCTTCATTATTTTTGTGCTTTCGGAAAATACTTTACTTATTTAATAGTCTCGACTCTTTGGTAAAAAATCTAAAATTGTCAAAAATTATCAAAAATTCAAAAATCCGAATTTCTTAAAATTAAAAATTTTTTCTCCTCTTTTATGGGATTTAGCATCATTATTTTTGTGCTTTTAGAAAATACTTTACTTATTATATAGTCTCGACTCTTTTGTTACGTCAAAAATAACGAGAAACCTTTTTAAATATACCTATCGTTCCTCGTTTTAAATTAGTTTCAGGAATGAATCTAATTTGGGATGAGGATAAGTCAATGAGCCTACTAAATGTATTGAGAGAATAATTTATTTAAAAACCAACAAGAATGAAAAGTATTGACAATAATACAATGAGTATAATTGAAATAATAAATCTTACTGTAGGAATAACGATTAGTGGTGGTATATGAACTGGTGATGATAATCTGGTAATCCAATCTTGAAGTGTGTTGAGGGCTAGACGTAAAGGAGCCTCACACGGTTGTCCTTTATGGCAGGGTATTGGTCCTCTTGTTTACACTAATGAGATAGTGTATTGTATTCCGAAAATATCTGCTTTCTTCCAGACGGTTGTCGCCTCTTGAGCAAATTTCGATGGTTCGAAATTTGGAATGTGTTGTTTGAATATTAGATGTTCGTTGATGGTTGAGATTATTTCCAATTTAATAAATTTGGAAATTGTTTAAAATTTATATTTTGCAAATTGGTGGTTGATTTGGTTTGAAAAAGGTTGATTTACAGTTCACTTCAAATTTAACACTTGGGGATATATTGTTCACTTTCGAACAATCCACTTTGAAAAGAATACTTGGAGATATACTGTTCACTCTCAAAGATGTGCTTTGAATTCACTTGTAAATTATGTGATGTGCTAACGTTGACTGAACGATGTAAACTGGTTGATTCCCAAAAATTACTCTCTTGTACTGAACGATGTTATAAGGTTGATTTCTAAACAATTACTCTCTAGTCTCTTGTACAGAACGATGTGTTCAGGTTGATTTCTAAATAGTTACTCTCTGGTCAAACAGAACTGCTACCCCTTTTTATATAAAAATTTCCTCATTATCCTAATGCATAGCGAGTCGATACGAGTGGAAATGCTTAATATTAGATTCCACTTTTTAAGTCGCAACGTTTATTTGAATCCTCCCCATCGCCGATAGGAAATTCCCTTCTTTAGAGGTCACAACGTTTGTTTGAATCTTCCGCAACGCCGATAGGAAATTTCCTTCTTTAGAGGTCACGATGTTTGTTTTGAATCCTCTGCAGCCATGCGTAACTAATATGATTCTACCTAATCGTTATTCCTTTGACATTACTTTGAAATATTATTCTTTCCTGGATTCGTTTTTAAGAAATACATAATGTAATTACAATATTGTTAGAAAATATACTGAATATAATGCAAACTTAAAACCTAAGAATTACAAATACTGAATATAATATAATGATAAGATACAATATTTAAATATAAGATACATGCATTAAAAATGAAGATGAAACACAATATATAGAAATTAAATACATAAGTAATAATATATAGTTAAAATAGAAATATTAATAAAAAGTTACGGACGTAACACCTCCCCTCTCAGATTGAGCATGGGAGAGAAACGAAGCATGCTCAAACTATTAAAAAAACGTATATTGTAGAGGAAATGTCATGACCGTTTATGCATGCATTTAATCCATTCTTTGTCTTATTCTTTACAAACAAACAATGATTTTTATTTAAATTTATCTTATTTCACTAGATATTATTAATTACAATTATTATTATTACAAGAATTATTCTTTGTATGATTTTCAATCATTATTTAAATTTACCATAAACAAAAATTTATAAAAATTTTACATGTTTAGTTTTTTAGTTTGTTTTGAAATAACGTACAATTAAAAAAATGAAAATTTGTTTATACAAATTATTTTACAACTTGAGTCTTGTGCTCCTTTTAACTTATATCAAAATACTTTTTTTTTTAAATTCGAAACCAAAATTTTGTACTTTTGATTTTACAGATAGAAAATATTAAATTTTTATATTTAAGACGCATTTTACATTTCAGACATAACAATTTTTAAAATGTGTCTTTATTTCTTATATTTTATTGCTTTCAGTTGTTACATTTATGCAGTTTTCTTTTGTTCTCATGCTATATTTGGACATAATTTAATATGTGTTAAGAATGAATTTTAAATAGAATTTTGAATAATGCCATTTTTAGATTATTCTTCAATAAATTGGAATAAAATAAGTAACAAAGTTTAATTTACTGTGTGAAAAAGAATTGAGTTTCAATTTCTTTTAGTGCAAAATAAGTATGCAGAATTGTGCTTAAGAAAAATCAATACAAATTCAAAAAAATTGTCGAAATATTATAAAAATTGAATTTAAATGTGCGACTTTATTAAAAGAAGTATTTTTTCCAATTACATTATTTTTATTAAAAATTTTGTTTACTAGTTATGAAAATTGGATTCATTAAAAATAACTCAATTTTTAGTCCTTTTCTGAAACATAAAACTAGGTATTATGGAAAGTATAATTTTATACAAATAGTAATTTTATAAAAAAAATAATCTAGTTTTATTATTCTTATTTAATTCGTGATAATTTAAGTCTGTTCGTATGTACAATTTTTTGTTTATTTTTAACTTGTATTTTAACGTTTCCTTTATTTAATATTTCTAGTATTTTGTGTGGGCCTGTATATTAATTAGCAAATTTATGAATTTTTCCTCCATGTAATAGAAATACTTCATCTCCGAGTTTAAGATTTTGTGGATTACAATTTTTGTCATAATAAAATTTTGACTTTTCTTTTGCTAAAATTAAATTTTCTCTAGCGATGTTTCTCATTTCATGAAGTCTTGTTATTAAATTTGTTAAATATTGATCATATGTTTCTAATTTTTCGTGTTCAAGTGGCGGATCACTTGATGGTAATCGTGCCAATTTCCCAAAAATTAACTCGTACGGAGTACACTTTGTACCTTCATTAACGCTTGTATTATATGAAAACATGGCTAATTCTAACCAATCATCCCATTCTTCATTTCTATTAATAAATTGTTTTAAATATTCTCCTAAAACATGGTGAGATCTTTCGATTGATCCGTTTGACTGGGGATGAAAAGCAGTTGTTTTAAATTGACGTATTCTAAATCTTTTTGCTAATCTTCTCATTAAATTGCTTAAAAAGTCTGTTCCCTGATCTGTTAACACTTCTTTAGGTGATCCAAAAATACAAATAAATTTTTTAATAAATGCATCAGCTATTGTACTAGCTTGATGATTTGGAAGTGCGATTGCTAAAGAATATTTAGTAAGATTATCTTGTATTGTTAATATATATTCACTTCCGTTTTTAGTTTTTGGTAATGGGCCAACAATGTCCATTGCAATTTTTTCAAATGCTGTACCTGGTGTGTCTGTTATAATCATTGGGTCTTTTGTTTTAACTCTAACTAATTTCTTTAATTGGCATTGGAGACAACTTTGAATATATTTTTGAATATTATTTTTCATGTTTTCCCAATAATAATTTTGACGTATTCTTTCATATGTTTTTGTTACACCTTTATGTCCTCCAACTGAGCTTGAATGAGCTTCTTCGATTAACTGCATATATTCTTCTTTAGTAGGATATTTTGTATATCCATTACATACAACAACTTTTACAAATGAATTTTCAAAAATTAATTTTATCATTGATAGGATTTCGTCCCAAGTTACATTGTTTATTTGGGCTGTTTTTGCAATACTGATACTTTTCAATTTTAATTCTTCACATAAGTTTTTCATTGAAATAATTGTAGATTTAATTCTTTTTATTGTATCAGATAAATTTTCTTTCATTTCATTTTCTATAGGGAGAGCGATATGGTAATATGTACCTCTCTTTATTTTTTCTGCTACACCTAATTGAAGTTTACCAAAATTTGGCAATTTTTCGCGTTTGGCTAATGATCTGGAGCCATTATCGCGAGGATCTCCCTCAACTATAAGAAAATAGGTTAGATGGTCTCTTCGCATTGGTAATTGGTCTCTACAGTCGATAATATATTTTTCTTGATTATTATTTAGATTTTCACAATTTTCATTCTCCACTAAGTGATCTTCTTCGTCAGATGATTCTTGAGAATTCGAATTTTCGTAGCCTTGGTCTATTTCTTCGTGTTTCTTCAATTTTGATTTTTCTTTAATATACTCAGGATCTGATTCAATTTCGTCAGGAATAACTTCATTATAAAATTTTTTTTTTCTTATTATTTGTATTGCATACCTTTTTCGGTCTTCCCCTTCTCTTCTTAGAAAAGGAGGTATTCAATCGTGTGCTATGTTTCTTCGGTCTACCTCGTTTCTTTGGTTTGTGTACTTTTATTTCTTCATTTTCAATTTCTTTGATTTCTTCATTTTTCTTTTCTTGTATATTCTTTTCTTGATTATCATTTTCTTGTATTTTCCTTTGATTTCTTGTTATGACATTACAAGTTTCTTTACTTGTACAATAATTTCTTTCAATAGATGGGAGATTTTTCTTTATCTCCGAATTCATGTAGGATTCATTGTCCTTTAATATTTTTTCAATAGATGGAGACTTTTTCTTATCTCCAAATTCGTGTAGCATTCATTAATTATTTTTTCAATATTTGGGAGACTTTTTCATATCTCCAAATTCAAATAGGATTCATTGTCCTTAAATATTCTTTCAATAGATTGGAGACTGTTCCTTATCTCCAAATTCATGTAGGATTCATTGTCCTCAAATAATTTTTTAATAGATCGAAGAATTCTTAATATTTCCGAGTTTTCATAGGATTCATTGTCCTCAAATATTTTTTCCATATCATGGAGATTTCTTATTATCTCCGAATTCATGTAGTATTTAGTTTCATTTGCTACACAATGTATATATTTTTCAATTTTTCCTTGCACACTTTTCATTATATTTTCTTGTATTTTCTGAGTTTCTTCAATTTTTTCTTCTTTTATTCCTTGTACTTTTTCTTCAATAATATCTTCAACTGGATTTCTGGATAAGGCATCAGCATTGACATTTGTTTTGCTTGATTTGCAGACCACATTAAAATCGTATTCTGCTACTTTCAGCTTCCATCTTGTTACTCTTGAGCAAGGATCTTTTGAATTTTGAAACCAAACTAATGGTTTGTGATCCGTTACCAATGTAAATTTTCTACCATAAAGGTATGGTCGAAAATGTTGCACACTATATATGATGGCCAAGGCTTCCTTTTCGTACGTGTCGTATTTTCTTTCACATTCATTTAAAGTTCTAGACGTGTAGGCGACTGGTTGGTCTTTTCCAATCACTCCTTGCGATAAAATCCCTCCTATTGCGAAACCTGAAGCGTCTGTTGTCAGTATAAATGGTTGCGAAAAGTCGGGTCTTCTCAGAAGTGGTTCTTCACATAATTTACTTTTCAACGTATCAAAAGCTGTCTGTTGTTTATCAGTCCAAAGGAAAGGAATATCTTTTCTTAAAAGTTGATTTAAAGGATTAGCAATTTTCGAAAATCCGTCTATAAATTTTCGATAGTAACCTGCTAATCCTAAAAATTGTTTTATATTTTTTCCATTTTTTGGTGTTGGAAATTTCTTTACAGCTTCAACTTTTTTCGGGTCGGGTCTTACCCCGTTTTTATCTATTATGTGTCCTAAGTATCCTACTTCTAATCTCAAAAATTCACATTTGTCTGGCTGCAATTTTAAATTAGCAAAACGTAATCGTTCCATAAGTTTAGAGAATTTTTCTTCGTGTTCCTCCAAGGTGTCTGCATAAATCACAATGTCGTCTAAATAAACAAATAGTTCTGATCCTTGTAGACCCAATAATACTTGATCAATAAGTTTTTGAAATGTACTTGGCGAATTTTTTAGTCCGAAAGGCATTCTGTCGAATTCATAGTGTCCAAATGGCGTTGAAAATGCTGTCTTATAAGAATCTCTAGGATCCATTTTGATTTGGTGAAAACCTGATGCCAAGTCGAAAACTGAAAAATATTGGGCATTTCCAAGTTGGTCCAGTAGGTCCGTAATATTAGGTAGTGGGTAAAATTGACCTACCGTGCGTTCATTAAGTTTCCTGAAATCTAAAACTAATCTCCATTTTTTATTCCCTTGTGAGTCATCTTTTTTTGGTACAATCCATATTGGTGAGTCCGAATCTTTAATAATTTTTTGTTTTAATAATTCGTTTACTTGGCGTGTCATTTCTTCTTTGTAAACAGGCGGAAATCTGTATTGTTTGGTTATAATTGGTCCGAATCTTTAATAATTTTTTGTTTTAATAATTCGTTTACTTGGCGTGTCATTTCTTCTTTGTGAACAGGCGGAAATCTGTATTGTTTGGTTATAATTGGTGTATCATCTGTCGTTATGATTCTATGTTTTATGAGATCTGTTCCTTCTAAATATTCTCCAGGTATATGAAATCTGTCTGAATAATTTTTTACTAAGTTCATGATGTGTTCTAATTCTTCTTTGTTTAAGTGTTCAAGACGAAGTAATTTTTTAATTTCTTCAATTCTATCGTTGCCTGTAATGTTGAAAACATTTTCTGATTTAATATTTTTTGAAAATACATCAATTATTTGTTTAATTAATGAGTCTTCATTTTTAATATCAGATTTGTTTACTGGAGTTTTTTGTTTTATTTCATCAAAATCTTCTAAATTTATTTCAAAAATTGGAATATCAATTGATTCATTCAGTGTGTTGATTGCCTTTAAATAAGCTATGCCTTCTATGTTTGAACCTACTGCATCACCTAAGTAAACACCATTTTTTACTTCTAATCTTGGAATAAAACCCTCTTTTTTATTTTTATTTAAAATCTTTACATGAATGTTACAGATGGACCTTGGTGGTATTGTAAAATAATTTTTTTAATCAAAATTAAATTCTTGTTTATTGATTTCTAGATGTCCTTCTTCATAATTAATTTTTACTTTATTCTGGACAAAAAATTCTGTTCCTAAAATACCGTCATGTTCGATTGGAACTTCATTAGGTAATAAATTAAAAATTGTTGGAATCCCGAAAATATTAATTTCTACTTGTCCTAAAGTATAAACTGCGTGATCGTTAATTCCTGTTAATTTAAGACATTTATTTTCATCAATTTTTATATCAGGATTTAATGCGCGAATTTTTAATAAATTTGGTCCTGCTCCTGTGTCAATCATCATTGTTATTGGAACTTTTAACTCTTCAGTATCAATTCGAATGTATGGAATTGCATTAGTTTTTGCTAAATTAATGTTTCTGGATGCATAGTAATTTCTTCTTAATTCTTCCTCAGAGCACCCTACTGAAGAGGAATTTTGGATTTTCCCTGATTTTGTGTTTGTGAATTTGTTTGTTGTTGTCTATTGTTATCATCCCACATCTTTTTCCTACAATTGGTGGAAATGTGACCTAATTTTTTGCAATAATTACACGTTATACTTTGATTTCTATTCGCAAAGTTTGTAGTATTGTTAATTCTTGGTTCTTGAGAAAAATTTCTTTGTTGATTTTGGAAAAAATTTTGTTGTTGATTTTGTCTTTGATTTTGGTATGGAGTTCGGAATTGATTTTGTGGTATGTTTCTAAACTGATTTTGTGATGTGTTTCTGAATTGATTTTGAAACTGATTTTGTTGAGGATTTTTGTAAAAGTTTTGATTTTGAAATCTATTAAACATTGGATTTTGATTGTTAAATCGATTCTGATTTTGGTTTGAAAAATTTTGTCGTAGTCCTGGATAAGAAGAGTTTTCTCGTCTTGGTCCTATTAATTGATTAAGTTGAAAACAGTTTACTGCAAAATGACCTTTTTTTCCACAAACTAGACAAGTTATTATATTATCTTGAGCGACATTAATTTTTGTTGTCTTAGCAAAGTCTTTATTATTTTTAAGATGAGAATTATATTCAGTATTATGCTCATTTTTTCTTAGTTCGCGGTGTGATAACAATTTTCTTTCTATTTCTACTGCTTTGTTAACTATATCTTGAAATGTATCTGCTGTTCCAATTCGTATTTCAATTTCTGGTCTAAGTCCTCGTGAAAAACAATCAACAGTTGTTTTATCTAAACTTGCTTTGAATGGTTCATCTACTCTATTTTCATTGCTAATCCTATGCGCGTCTAATATTCTTTCTGCTGCTTCTGCGATTCTTGACCCATAAGAAATTACATTTTCGTGTTCCCACATATATATTGCTCCTAGTTCTCCTTGTAGCTGATATACAGATTTTGCTGGCGCGTAAATTTGTTTTAATCTTTCTGTTAACTGTTCTACTGTATTAAAATTATTTCCTATTATAATTCTTCTTGCTTCACCCGAAATTCGACTCCTAATTAATTTTACTAAATTTGTTTGTACTTGTGCATTATCAGAAAGCATTGATTTTGCTTCTAAACAACTTTCAATAAATATAAATAGTGATATGTTTTTTCCGTCAAACATTGGTATTGTTTCTAAAGCATCGCGTAAAGACATTTGCTGATTATTTGGAAGAGCCATGTTTTCCTCAAAATTGTTACTATCTCTAGTGTTATCAAGAGAATTATTTTCAGAGTTATCGTCTGTTTCAATTTCGCCAGTTAAAGACTTATTTAAGCTTTTATTTGAATTCTGATCCACTAAGGTTTTTTCAGTTATGCTATTTTCACTATCGTTACTGTCACTGTCGAATGAATTATCGTCAGTATCAAAAAGTTGAGATTTAATATACCCTGAGTCAAACTGTTCTTGTAATTCTAAGGGATTAGGGTTTTCTTTAGAATATCTGGGTGTACTTGTTGATGGTTTTATTTTATAATTAGGAATTCCCGAATTCAATGCTAATTCTGGATTATTCTTTATTTGTAAACGAGTTAAATGTGAGGAATCGGTAGTATTTTTATTCGAAGAAGACATTAAAAACTAGCATAGTGTTAATTGTAAAATTGTCAATCTTGTCTCTTGAATATAAAATACACTTTTCTTTTGTGGTTAATTTTTTTATCTTGCTTCAGTATAATAAAATATTTTTAAACATGTAATAATAATAACAAATCACAATTAAATGAACAAAACAAATTTTGTATTAGCACAAATTAAATGTCAAAAATGATTCATATACAAGACAAAAAATTCCATAAGTCTAGAGGACTTGAACCCCTATTCAGTAATATAACAAAGGATTTAATTTGATGAATGCACCTTGCAACTTTAAAAATTATAAGTTGAGAGGACTCGAACCTCTATTTATTAATACAGAATTAAATTAATAAATGCACCATGCACATTAAAGAAAAATTTATAAGTTAAGAGGACTCGAACCTCTATTCATCAATACCAATATAAGATGTATATTTATGAATGCACCTTGCGACTTAAATCTTGTATAATGTTATCAATTAGCATAAGATGTGTTAAATTAATAAAAAAAATTTTTTTTAATTTTTTATGATACTGATTATTTTCAATTATTGTATGTTGATATTATTTGTTATTATTATTTGTTACAAAAAAAAATTTCCCCTTTTATAAACAATTGGTATACTCATTGTTTTATTTATTTTTATTGAATTATTTCATTAATTTAAAAATTATATCCATTAAAATTTTCGAATGTTATTAAAAATTTGACAAAATTATATGGCTGATCGACTTTATAATTTTCCCGGGCCGATGCACCAAAATTTAAAAGGGCTTCCTCGTTTTAAATTAGTTTCAGGAATGAATCTAATTTGGGATGAGGATAAGTCAATGAGCCTACTAAATGTATTGAGAGAATAATTTATTTAAAAACCAACAAGAATGAAAAGTATTGACAATAATACAATGAGTATAATTGAAATAATAAATCTTACTGTAGGAATAACGATTAGTGGTGGTATATGAACTGGTGATGATAATCTGGTAATCCAATCTTGAAGTGTGTTGAGGGCTAGACGTAAAGGAGCCTCACACGGTTGTCCTTTATGGCAGGGTATTGGTCCTCTTGTTTACACTAATGAGATAGTGTATTGTATTCCGAAAATATCTGCTTTCTTCCAGACGGTTGTCGCCTCTTGAGCAAATTTCGATGGTTCGAAATTTGGAATGTGTTGTTTGAATATTAGATGTTCGTTGATGGTTGAGATTATTTCCAATTTAATAAATTTGGAAATTGTTTAAAATTTATATTTTGCAAATTGGTGGTTGATTTGGTTTGAAAAAGGTTGATTTACAGTTCACTTCAAATTTAACACTTGGGGATATATTGTTCACTTTCGAACAATCCACTTTGAAAAGAATACTTGGAGATATACTGTTCACTCTCAAAGATGTGCTTTGAATTCACTTGTAAATTATGTGATGTGCTAACGTTGACTGAACGATGTAAACTGGTTGATTCCCAAAAATTACTCTCTTGTACTGAACGATGTTATAAGGTTGATTTCTAAACAATTACTCTCTAGTCTCTTGTACAGAACGATGTGTTCAGGTTGATTTCTAAATAGTTACTCTCTGGTCAAACAGAACTGCTACCCCTTTTTATATAAAAATTTCCTCATTATCCTAATGCATAGCGAGTCGATACGAGTGGAAATGCTTAATATTAGATTCCACTTTTTAAGTCGCAACGTTTATTTGAATCCTCCCCATCGCCGATAGGAAATTCCCTTCTTTAGAGGTCACAACGTTTGTTTGAATCTTCCGCAACGCCGATAGGAAATTTCCTTCTTTAGAGGTCACGATGTTTGTTTTGAATCCTCTGCAGCCATGCGTAACTAATATGATTCTACCTAATCGTTATTCCTTTGACATTACTTTGAAATATTATTCTTTCCTGGATTCGTTTTTAAGAAATACATAATGTAATTACAATATTGTTAGAAAATATACTGAATATAATGCAAACTTAAAACCTAAGAATTACAAATACTGAATATAATATTATGATAAGATACAATATTTAAATATAAGATACATGCATTAAAAATGAAGATGAAATACAATATATAGAAATTAAATACATAAGTAATAACATATAGTTAAAATAGAAATATTAATAAGAAGTTACGGACGTAACACTTTGGTAAAAAATCTAAAATTATCAAAATTGATCAAAAATTCGAAAAACCGATTTTTTAAAAATTCAACAGTTTTTCTTCTCTTTGATAGTATTTAGCTTCATTATTTTTGAGCTCTTAGAAAATACTTTACTTATTTAATAGTCTCCACCCTTTGGTAAAAAATCTAAAATTATCAAAAATTAAAAAATCCGAATTTCTTAAAATTTAAAATTTTTTCTCCTCTTTTATGGGATTTAGCTTTATTATTTTTGTGCTTTTGTAAATTATTTTACTTATTTAATAGTCTCCACCCTTTGGTAAAAAATAGAAAATTATAAAAAATTCAAAAATCCGAATTTCTTAAAATTTACATTTTTTTCTTCTCTTTTATAGGATTTAGCTTCGTTATTTTTGTGCTTTTGGAAAATACTTTACTTATTAAATAGTCTCGACTCTTTGGTAAAAATCTAAATTTATCAAAAATTCAAAAAACCGATTTTTTTAAAATTTAACAGTTTTTCTTCTCTTTGATAGTATTTAGCTTCATTATTTTTGTGCTTTTGTAAATTACTTTACTTATTTAATAGTCTCCACCCTTTGGTAAAAAATACAAAATTATAGAAATTATCAAAAATTCAAAAATCCGAATTTCTTAAAATTTAAAATTTTTTCTCCTCTTTTATGGGATTTAGCTTCATTATTTTTGTGCTTTTGGAAAATACTTCACTTATTAAATAGTCTCGACTCTTTGGTAAAAAATCTAAAATTATCAAAATTTATCAAAAATTCGAAAAACCGATTTTTTTAAAATTCAACAGTTTTTCTTCTCTTTGATAGTATTTAGCTTCATTATTTTTGTGCTTTTGTAAATTACTTTACTTATTAAATAGTCTCCACCCTTTGGTAAAAAATAGAAAATTATAGAAAATTATCAAAAATTCAAAAATCCGAATTTCTTAAAATTTTAAATTTTTTCTCCTCTTTTATGGGATTTAGCTTCATTATTTTTGTGCTTTTGAAAAATACTTTACTTATTGAATAGTCTCGACCCTTTGGTAAAAAATCTAAAATTATCAAAATTTATCAAAAATTCGAAAAACCGATTTTTTTAAAATTCAACATTTTTTCCTCTTTTATATGGGATTTAGCTTTATTATTTTTGTGCTTTTAAAAAATACTTTACTTATTTATTCGTCTCCACCCTTTGGTAAAAAATAGAAAATTATAGATAATTATCAAAAATCCGAATTTCTTAAAATTTTAAATTTTTTCTCCTCTTTTATGGGATTTAGCTTTATTATTTTTGTGCTTTTAGCAAATACTTTACTTATTAAATAGTCTCGACTCTTTGGTAAAAAATCTAAAATTATCAAAATTTATCAACAATTCGAAAAACCGATTTTTTTAAAATTCAACAGCTTTTCTTCTCTTTGATAGTATTTAGCTTCATTATTTTTGTGCATTTGTAAATAACTTTACTTATTTAATAGTCTCCACCCTCTGGTAAAAAATAGAAAATTATAGAAAATTATCAAAAATTCAAAAATCCGAATTTCTTAAAATTTAAAATTTTTTCTCTTCTTTTAAGGGATTTAGCTTTATTATTTTTGTGCTTTTGGAAAATACTTTACTTAAGTATTAAATAGGCTCGACTCTTTGGAAAAAAATCTAAAATTATAAAAAATTATTAAAAATACAAAAATCCGAATTTCTTAAACTTCAACATTTTTTCCTCTTTTATATGGGATTTAGCTTTATTATTTTTGTGCTTTTGAAAAATACTTTACTTATTTATTAGTCTCCACCCTTTGGTAAAAAATAGAAAATTATAGAAAATTATCAAAAATCCGAATTTTTTAAAATTTTAAATTTTTTCTTCTCTTTTATGGGATTTAGCTTTATTATTTCTGTGCTTTTAGAAAATACTTTACTTATTAAATAGTCTTGACTCTTTGGTAAAAAATCTAAAATTATCAAAATTTATCAAAAATTCGAAAAACCGATTTTTTTAAAATTCAACAGTTTTTCTTCTCTTTGATAGTATTTAGCTTTATTATTTTTGTGCTTTTGTAAATTACTTTACTTATTTAATAGTCTCCACCCTTTGGTAAAAAATACAAAATTATAGAAAATTATCAAAAATTCAAAAATCCGAATTTCTTAAAATTTTTAATTTTTTCTCCTCTTTTATGGGATTTAGCTTTATTATTTTTGTGCTTTTGGGAAATACTTTACTTATTAAATAGTCTCGAATCTTTGGTAAAAATCTAAATTTATTAAAAATTCGAAGATCCGATTTTTTTAAAATTCAACATTTTTTCCTCTTTTATATGGGATTTAGCTTTATTATTTTTGTGCCTTTGAAAAATACTTTACTTATTTATTAGTCTCCACCCTTTGGTAAAAAATAGAAAATTATAGAAAATTATCAGAATTCAAAAATCCGAATTTCTTAAAATTTAAAATTTTTTCTCCTCTTTTATGGGATTTAGCTTCATTATTTTTGTGCTTTTAGAAAATACTTTACTTATTAAATACTCTCGACTCTTTGGTAAAAAATCTAAAATTATCAAAATTTATCAAAAATTCAAAAAACCGTTTTTTTTTAAATTCAACAGTTTTTCTTCTCTTTGATAGTATTTAGCTTCATTATTTTTGTGCTTTTGTAAATTACTTTACTTATTTAATAGTCTCCACCCTTTGGTAAAAAATAGAAAATTATAGAAAATTATCAAAAATTCAAAAATCCGATTTTCTTAAAATTTTAAATTTTTTCTCCTCTTTTATGGGATTTAGCTTCATTATTTTTGTGCTTTTGGAAAATACTTTACTTATTAAATAGTCTCGACTCTTTGGTAAAAATCTAAATTTATTAAAAATTCGAAGAACCGATTTTTTTAAAATTTAACATTTTTTCCTCTTTTATATGGGATTTAGCTTTATTATTTTTGTGCTTTTGAAAAATACTTTACTTATTTATTAGTCTCCACCCTTTGGTAAAAAATAGAAAATTATCAAAAATTCAAAAATCCGAATTTCTTAAAATTTTAAATTTTTTCTCCCCTTTTATAGGATTTAGCTTTATTATTTTTGTGCTTTTAGAAAATACTTTACTTATTAAATAGTCTCGACTCTTTGGTAAAAAATCTAAAATTATCAAAATTTATCAAAAATTCAAAAAACCGATTTTTTTAAAATTTAACAGTTTTTCTTCTCTTTGATAGTATTTAGCTTCATTATTTTTGTGCTTTTGGAAAATACTTTACTTATTAAATAGTCTTGAATCTTTGGTAAAAATCTAAATTTATTAAAAATTCGAAGAACCGATTTTTTTAAAATTCAACATTTTTTCCTCTTTTATATGGGATTTAGCTTTATTATTTTTGTGCTTTTGAAAAATACTTTACTTATTTATTAGTCTTCACCCTTTGGTAAAAAATAGAAAATTATAGAAAATTATCAAAAATTCAAAAATCCGAATTTCTTAAAATTTAAAATTTTTTCTCCTCTTTTATGGGATTTAGCTTCATTAGTTTTGTGCTTTTGGAAAATACTTTACTTATTAAATAGTCTCGAATCTTTGGTTGTGACAACCCGGTCGCGAGAATTGAATTTAGAGCGATATTAATTAAGGAGTTCTCGGGGATGGGGACGACTCGAGACGGGAGGCACAAAGCTTGAGCGAAAGTTCCAGCAGCGAGCAAGTACGGTGATTGAGAAAGGCTGCCAAGTAGTCGTCCAATCGGCCAGAAGAAAGAGCAAATGGTGCAAAGCGAACTTACCGGTCGACGGATGGTCCTCGTGGCGGCTAATCCTATTTAACAACGATTAATAATCCAAACAAATGAACAAGTCACTGAGAGTTACTTAACAAAACGTTTATTGTTTACCAGTAACAAGGAAAGGCGCGGATACAATATAATAAGCGATAATTATAGCGCGGTAATCTTATAATATATCCTCGCGAAGGCTCGCATCTATCTGGCGAGAGCAACAAGTCTCGCCGGCGTCGTGCGAGTCGTCTGCTAAGTGCAGTCATGCGCGCTACTTTGGCGCGCGAATTTGAATGCGCTCGGAGAATGAACTCGGGTAAAGGAACAACTATTTCGTAAAAAAAAGATAAGACTATCTGGGTCGTCACACTCCCCCCTTCTAGGTTGGAGTTACAACCCGGGTTCATTCCCGTTCGCTCTGACCATAAGCGGTCACTCATCCCTTCTGGTCAAGTAATAGAACTAAAGAAAAAGAGATCATTTGAAATTATAAAATAAAATGTTTGGTATTTTTCCTTTTTTTGAGAATAAACTAAAATTATTTTATATAATGGACGACGACAGCTGTTCTCTCTTTTGCAAAATTTGCCTTATAGTTAATCTGTTTAAACTTAAATATACGGTTTTTTTTTATTGAGAAAAAAAAATTTTTTTGAAAAAAGAAACCTTGTGGCATGATCGTTGAAAGAAAATAAAAGTATATTTTTTTGTATACGCGTAATGACGCGACTAAATGATTTATAGAAAGAAAAAAAATAAGAATTTTTCGGAAATAGCGCAACGGCGCGGAAAAGAAAAAGGTTTCGAAGTAGCGCAAGGGCGGTCGGAGTGCTGGCGATGATCATCCTCTCCTGGTGGCCTGTGAGTCGCTTTCTTCAGAGGTGGTGGAAGCTGTGTCCAGATTGTCAGGTCGCTTCGAATTGGAGTCAGCCGTCAAATTGAGCGATTCAGTCCTTCTGTTGGAAGTGGGGGGCTGCGCTACGACAGCGGGTGCTTTTGATATGGTGCCAGTGTAAGTGGTGGTTGCAGTTTGTTTGCGAGCCTTGTTTTCCATCTCTATGGCGAGGTCATACTTCTTGGCGGTAGTCTTCTCTATCATTATTTTCCTGCATTGCGCGCAACAGGGGTTGGGCTGGTTTTTTGGTTGCCAGCAGCGCTTGCAACGAAGATGCGGCGGCAAAGAGGGAATTTTCTTATTTTCGTAATGAGGCCATGGACAATCTTGTGTGTTGAAGTCCGGGCAGTCGCATTCTTGACAGAATTTTCCGGAGTAAGATTCAGGACAAGAATTATGGCTGTGACCTTCTTGTTTGCAGTTGATACAGCCAGGTGGTAGTTTCTTTCGAAGGCAAGGTTCGCGCATATTGGCTTGCGCGGTGTAGACTTCTGCGATTGTTTGTCTAAAGAGGTCCTTGTAATTCTTGGCGAGAGCAGCTTGGCGTTTGAAGTTTTTATGACTCTTGAGAAGATCGTCCCAGTCATACTCGAATGCTTCGAGTTCTTGGCGCAGCTTGGCTACTTCTTCCTCGTGTTTGCGCGCGTTGTTTTGCGCAGTGAACAGGTCTTCGGTTAGTCGTTGCTTCTCGTTAGCCATAGCGTATACAGCCTTGAATTGCTCCTCGTAGAAATTGCCTATTGGTGGTGGGGGAAATTTTCTCGCTTCCGAGAGTTCCTCTTCGAGTTTAAGGTTGTGAGTGTTTGCCTCGTTCAAATTTATTGCGAGCAAACGGCGCGCGAGAAGAATGGTTTGAAAGTCCTCCTTTTTTAGCACAACAAGGCCAGGTGACTCCTCTCCGAAGGCCGGGTCTGACAAATCTGTCAGTAATTGCTCCAGTGTGGACTCGAGACGTAAGACTGGCAGTTCCGCTTGGCTGGAGGCGTTGTCGTTGACGTTGGGTGCATTGGAGTTCTCCATGGTTGTTTTCGATCTGAAAATGGTTAAGTTCGCGATCGTAAACCTTTCTTTGCGCGTTTTAGATCGTTGACATGATATTTACCTAATTTTTTACCGTGCTTATCACCAATGATAACCACTACGGGTGACAATTTTTCTAAGACAACCGCAGGACCTCGGTAGCGTGGTGCTAATTTAGAACTAAAATTTTTAGCGGCGTTAGACAGAAGATTATTTGGATAAAATACCAAGTCTCCTGGCTCGAAGGAAATGTCATGCTTTCGATTTTTATTAAATTTTTTACTTTGTTTCTCGCTGGCCTTTTTCATTGATAATTCAATTTTTGCGCGCAGGTCATCTATCCGTGTCACACGTTCCAACCAATCGTGAACAGTGTCTTCTGTAGTGTTGTCATTTGTGTCGAGTGGTTGTTTACCTGTGCGTTTAGGTTCGCGAGCAAAATTTAAGTAAGCGGGGGATACGCCGAGTGACGTATGGACAGTCGTGTTGTAAGCGAATTGAATTTCGCTCAGCAACTTATCCCAGTCGCGGTGATCCTCGCCGAGGAGGCTCGCGATCATCGTTTTGAGATTTCGATTAACGCGCTCGACGGGATTGGACTGTGGGTGGTAGACGGGAGTTGTTCGTTGTTCTGATCCGATCTCTGTTAAAAATTTAGAGATAGCGCGGTTTACGAATTCTGTTCCGTTGTCCGTAATAAAAATTCGCGGCGTTCCCCATTTGTTTACGAGTGTGTTTAATGAGTTCACGATTTTGGGGCCGTCTGCCTTTGATAGTGGGAAACATTCGATATAGCGTGTATATGTGTCTTCACAAACTAACACGTAACATTTTCCTGCTTTCGATCGCGGCATGGGGCCTATAATATCGAGTGATACGATTTCCCATGGTTCTGTAAATTTGCGCGGGTACATCAGGCCTTGAGGCGGGGAATTGTCAGGTTTGCAACGAAGGCAAATCTCACATTCTTTGATATAGCGCCTTACATCTTCACGCATACCGGGCCAGTAATAAGAATTCAATATTGAATGGTAAGTCTTGTTAATTCCTTGGTGCGCGGATTGTGGAGAATCGTGATGTTCTGTAAGAATTGCAAGGATTTCAGATTCTTTGAGAACCTTTTTCCAGGCATTATTGTCACCTATTGTTTCTTTCAGGTGATTGGGCTTGTAATAAAATAGTTCGCCGTCTGGGCTTATTCTATATCGCTCATATCGCGCGGGGTCTCGACTGACTTTCTCTTTTGTGTCATCGTACCACGACCGACTGACTAACAGGTTGACATGCGCGGGGGGCGTGTCTTCCTGTGGACTCTCGTAGAGGCGAGAGAGGGTATCGGGTGCTTCGTTGAGCGTTCCCTTGCGATGCTCGATTTTTACCTTGTTCGCTGACAGTTCAAGGGCCCACCTCGCGAGTCTGCCTCTAGGATCTTTAATGCCCTTGAGCCAGACCAGACTAGAATGGTCCGTGATTGCTGTGAATTCAGTAAGTTCGAGATAGCAACGGAGCTTTTTCATTGCGTCAACCAGTGCTAAGCACTCCTTTTCAGTAGTGGTGTAATTAAGTTCAGCACCCCTCAAAGGTCGGCTGACGCATGTAATAAGAAGCTCTCGATCCTTATCTTGTTGGGTTAAAATACCGCCGATTCCTGTTTCGCTCGCGTCTGTGTAGAGGATAAATGGCAAGCCAGGCCGTGGCGCGTTTAGAGTCAAGGCATTTTTTAATTCCTTTTTGACTGCGATAAACTCGGCCTCGTGTTCTTCGGTCCATTGCCATGGCACCTTTGGGCTCGCTAATTTGTTAAGCGGTCCCTGCACTCGCGCAATGTTGCGCAAATGGCGGTGGTACCAATTGACAGAACCGTTGAACTGGCGCAGATCCTTGCGGTTTTTGGGTGTTGGTCTCTCGAGGATTGGTTCTACTCGTTTAGGGTTAGGCTTAAGGCCGTCCTTGTCTAAGATATAACCTAAATACTCGACCGACGATTTCGCAAAAAATGATTTTTCGCGATTGATGGACATGCCAGCCTCGTTGAGAATGGTGAACAAAATTTTTAGCAATTCGAGGTGCTCGTCAAAGGTTCTGGAAACAATAATCCAATCATCCAAGTATGCATGCACTTGGTTGATTAACCTTTCAGGGAGGTTGTGTTTACGCACGTGCTCGACAAACTTTTGTTTCAGCCTATCAGTGAAAGCCTGAAATGTGGCTGGCGCGTTAGTGAGGCCGACAGGCATTCGGACCCATTCGAATTGTCCGCGACCGGGAACCGAGAAGGCGGTATATTCTCTCGATTTCGAGTCGACCGGTATATGGTGGAACGCATCGGTAAGGTCGATCGTGCTGATTATTACGGCGTCAGAAAGCGCGTCAAGTATGCTGTCCATGCGTGGTAGCGGGTACGCTGATTTTTTTGTAACTCTATTGAGCCGACGGTAATCAATGCAAAGTCGCGGTTTGCCATCTTTTCGATAAGTTAGCAGTGCGGGACTAGCAAATCGGCCATTGCTAGGTACTAAAAATTTTCGAGCTATATATTTGTCGATTTGTAAATTCATTATTTTTTCAGCTTCCATGCTGCGGCGATAAGGTTTTATTTTAAAAGGGGTTGGGTCAGTGAGATCGATGACGTGAGTCGTGAGGTCACTAACTATTCCAGTGTAATCGGCGAAGTCAGATAATTCTTTATCTAAGAATTTTTGAAGCGTACTTTGTTGTTCAGTTGTCAGTTCTATTAACTGCGCTGAGCTCAAGAGGCTTTGAATTTTATCGTAGGAGGCGAGGGGGTGTAAAATGTCTGACCCTTCTATGGACCAACAGCCTTGGGCGGCGTCAATATTAATCCGCCAAAGGGTTATGAAATCCATTCCTAAGAT
Organism: Leptopilina heterotoma; assembly: GCF_015476425.1. Taxonomy (NCBI): domain Eukaryota; kingdom Metazoa; phylum Arthropoda; class Insecta; order Hymenoptera; family Figitidae; genus Leptopilina; species Leptopilina heterotoma. Next base: position 18,789 of record NW_025110828.1, on the reverse strand, counting down.
AATGGGTGTGGTGAGCCCGTCGAGGACTGCGAACCACATTTCGCCGTTACAGTCCGATATCTCAATATTAAATTTCGAGGAATAACGGGGGGCTGCCACGTGGTCGCGTTGCGCGAGTTGCACGCCGGCGCGGGTTATTGCGTCGAGAATCGGTTCGCCGTTAACGAATTGTTTAATTTCGTCAAATAATTCCCCTGACATAAAGGTGCGGTCGCTACCAGTGTCAAGGAGTCCCGTATATTTTTTATTACCTATCTTAATCGAAGTTGTTATCGTGCACCGTTTTTGTGAGGGTAAGGGCGTAGCAGGCCCTTTTTGTACTCTACGCTCAGTTATCTCTTTTGATGCAAGTAAAAGATTGCTGGGAGATAGTAAGGGTAGTGAAGAGAGCGAGGAAATGCGCGCTTCCATCGAGTTTATATGGTCGGTGGAGGGGGTTTCTTCGTCTTCGTACTCCGTCTCGGATTCCGTGATGTAGCAGTCGCCCCACTCACAGTCTGAATCGCTGACGTCATCCTTGGTAGCGAATGCTTGATAAAGCGTTGTTGCATTTTCAAGGGCGCGTCCCGATTCGACAGTGGTGTGGCTACAGCCAGGAATTGCACGATTTTCGATATGACTTTGATTTTTAGGGAAACCGTCGTTAGAAAGAGCGATATTTTTGTTGTGTGTTTCGCCAGGGAGATTTAATCTCTCCTGGCGTTCCCGTCGTTTTTTGATTGCGAGGGAATATTTTGTCCTAATGTGTTAGGGAAATCGTGGTTGAAATTACCGGGCCAAGGCTGCTGAGGTATTTGCGTTGGTTGTGCGAACTGCATTGGTTGCGCGAATTGCATTGGCTGCGGTTGCGGTGGTTGTGTTCCGAACTAAAAGTTTGGTGGGAACTGGTGCGCAAAATAAGGGTTTTGTTGGTTGTAGCCATTGTTTTGGTTGTTCCAATTATTACCCTGATTATTACCGCGGTTCGGATTATTTCGTCTTTCCCTATTATTGTTTCGATTAGACTTGCTACCTTTCTCGTCTTTCTTGCGCGCGGGCGATCCACGTGCTTTCACCCCCTTCTGCGATGAAGTAGAATGCGAGGAGCTGGAAGAACTAGAAGTGGAACGCTTGCGTGAACGATGCGAAGGAGAAGGGGTAGTGGGGGACTTCGTAGAGTCTTTCTCCTGTGTCGTTTTCGAATTGTAATTTTTCGGAATCTTATTTTGCAAATGTTTGATTTGTTGAATATAAGATTCGATTTTATTGAGTTTTGGGGGTGCTTCTGAATTTGTTTGTCTATTTGTATTTTTATTTTGCTTCGCGGGTGTCTCTTGTTTTGTTTCTGGCGAGGGTTTCGAATCCGTTTTTTGTTCAGTCTGCGGTAAATTTTCTAGCGCATTTAATTGCGTTTTACCGCGGGGGTTGCGATTGCGTTTAGTGTCATATTCGCGCTGTTTTGTCGACTGTTGCATTGCCGCGATTTTATTTTCGTATTTGTGGATTTTTGATATTAATCCATCGTAAGAATTAAATGTATCGCGGTCAAAGTGAAGGATCAATTCAGCGTGAAGCGCTGAGTAAATTTTATCTAATTGATTTGGTTCTGGCACTTTGTTTTGCAACCGTTGATAGAGGGCGCTGATTCTAATTACGAAATCTAATCCGGATTCGTTTGATTGTTGAACCGCTCGTTGTATTTTATTCGTCAATGATTGGTCGTCATTGAGTTGACTGAAAGCGAGGCGGAATTTTGTCGCGAATTCGGCCCATGTGTGCCAAGAGTGTCGGAAGGTAGTGTACCAAGTGTAGGCTGAATCTACTAGCACTTGAGACAATGAAAGAAGAGCGTCATTGGAATTGATGTCAGTGGACAACATCCTGCTCTCAAATTCGGCAATGAAATCATAGGCGTCTAATTTTCCAGGAAATGTAAGGTCCCAAGATTTAATAATTTTTGTGTAAATTAGGGATCGCTTTTCTTGGTGTTATTTGTGGGGGAGCGATCAGTGTTGGAATCAATGGTGTGAAGTAGTTGGGCGAGTCGGTATGTGGGGAGAGAGGGGCGTCGTGATACTGCAAGTTGTCGTCGAAGTGTAAGGTGCGATTAGGCGGGGAAGTGAGCCTTGCTGGTGTTGCGTGTGATAGTGGGGGGACGATATGAGACGTCGCTCCCGTCTGTGTCACTGTGCTTGTACCTACTATTGACGTCGTAGTTGTAGTGGTTGTGAGAGTGGGGGGGTGGCTAGTGAGACTAGGCAAGTGGTCCCCGCTCTCGTCGAATGCCCATCTGGAATCTCTCCAGGGTGACTGCGCTTGGTGCATTTGTAATGCATTTACTTTTTGTGTGAGGGAGGTCATTGTTCTATTTAAATCGGCTATGCCGTGTTTTAAGGTGTCAATGGCTTTGTTTGATTCCAATCGAGATGCGCTTATATTTTCTTCGGTTTCGACACGGTGGTTGCTTATGACATTAAAAATTTCTGTTTTTAAGTTATTTATTTCGGTTCGAGTTTTAGCATGAAATGACGTAATTAGATCAGTGGATGTTCGGGTTTGTTCCTGAGACGATAACTGAATTAATTCTTTGATTTCTTCGAGGTGATTTTTCTGTTCAGAACGGAGGGTGTTTATTGTTTTAGTAAGTCTGCGTTCTGTAAGAGGAGAAGTGCGTTTTGAAATTTGATGTTGTGGAGGCGCATTTAGGATTTTGGAAATCGCACCCGAATTTGTTCTAAGAGTTGAACCTGCACTAAGGGTATTTTGTGGGAAACCTGTGAATGAAGAAAAATCAAACAACGCGCTGGCATTTGCGATTGAATCGTTTCGAGTGTCCCTAAGGGGACGTTCGGTTTCATCGCTGGTAATGTAACTTCCTAAAGAAAGTAGGGGAGAGGTGGGTGGCGCGGTGGTCGTAGTCTCATTCGAAGTCTGAAGGCTATCCAAGGGTCTTGTTTCAAGACTGGGTTGATTCTGGGGAGGGCCAGCAGCTTCCAAATTTTGTTCGCTCGCTGTGGGGTGGGGGTTGGCAACTGTTTGTTGGTTGGGTTCTGCTGTGGGTTGAGAACCCTTTTTCTGTTGTGGTGGTGTTATGAACATGTTTGCTTGTTTGCTTTGTGACCTGGTAGTAACTCCTTGAGTAGCAGAGTGTTTGTGTCTTCTTGGCATTTATTTTGAAAAAAGGGAAAAAATCTTTTTTGAAAAAAAAGTTTGAGTTCAAAATTAGAAAACAAAAAAAATTTTTAATTTAGTTAATGTTTTATTTTTAAAAAAATCATAGCAATAAAAGAAGTAGTAGCTTTTTGTCAAAAGAGAAAAAAATATTTTTTTTTGTAAAAGAATTTTAATTAAATTTTAATGTAGGATAAATTTAATTTTTCGTTTAAAGGAAATTAAATTAGATTTATCTGATTAGGCCAGAGACAAGCAACAGGATAGAGCATGTAGTAAACACTCGTTAAGAAAAAAAAATTTCTACAGAAACACAGCTGTGTTTTGGTTGCGCGTTTCGAGCGAGGGTTTGGTAATTTTCCTAGCCTTTGTGGCTTGAGTGGAAAATTTGGCATTATTTCCCGAAGTGATCATCATTGTGAGTCATCGTCATGCTTACATTTATTGAAATAAATAATAGAAATATAATTTGTCGTGAGAAGCGAAAATTATAATATAAATTGTATATTGCGAAATAATTTACATAAATAAATAAGCTATTTTATAAAAATAAATAATTTCCATGCGATAGAAATACAAGAGTAAAATGATTTTGATAGCGAAGCAAAATATTCGAAATAATTATGCAAAAATTAAGGCAAATAATACGAAGCGATGAGAGAGATGCGAGCTTTTTAATAATATATTTTTTTTGTTATAATATGCGAGCAAAGCAAGCCGTGGAACCTTCACTCAAGATGATTGTGGTGTTTTGTCGCGTTTAAGGGGAAAATTAATTTATTTTCTAGAATGCGCGACAAGTTAAAATGGACATTTTAACACCAAAGAGAACCGAGTTTCAACACTGATAAAAGCAGCATGGCGACGCCATTTTGGATAGCACGCCGGGATTTTATAGTGATGAGAATCAACGTATTTTAATAGAAAAAACGTGATTTTTCGATTTTTTATAAATAAGAAAAAATACGTTGGGCGCCAAAAATGTGGCGTAGGCACAGTTTTGGCTCTGGAATCAAGTTTTTATCTTAGTTCTAATAACTAAGACACGTTGGGCGCCAAAAATGTGACAACCCGGTCGCGAGAATTGAATTTAGAGCGATATTAATTAAAGAGTTCTCGGGGATGGGGACGACTCGAGACGGGAGGCACAAAGCTTGAGCGAAAGTTCCAGCAGCGAGCAAGTACGGCGATTGAGAAAGGCTGCCAAGTAGTCGTCCAATCGGCCAGAAGAAAGAGCAAATGGTGCAAAGCGAACTTACCGGTCGACGGATGGTCCTCGTGGCGGCTAATCCTATTTAACAACGATTAATAATCCAAACAAATGAACAAGTCACTGAGAGTTACTTAACAAAACGTTTATTGTTTACCAGTAACAAGGAAAGGCGCGGATACAACATAATAAGCGATAATTATAGCGCGGTAATCTTATAATATATCCTCGCGAAGGCTCGCATCTATCTGGCGAGAGCAACAAGTCTCGCCGGCGTCGTGCGAGTCGTCTGCTAAGTGCAGTCATGCGCGCTACTTTAGCGCGCGAATTTGAATGCGCTCGGGGAATGAACTCGGGTAAAGGAACAACTATTTCGTAAAAAAAAGGTAAGACTATCTGGGTCGTCACATGGTAAAAAACTAAATTTATTAAAAATTCGAAGAACCGATTTTTTTAAAATTCAACATTTTTTCCTCTTTTATATGGGATTTAGCTTTATTATTTTTGTGCTTTTGAAAAATACTTTACTTATTAAATAGTCTCGACTCTTTGGTAAAAATCTAAATTTATTAAAAATTCGAAGAACCGATTTTTTTAAAATTCAACATTTTTTCCTCTTTTATATGGGATTTAGCTTTATTATTTTTGTGCTTTTGGAAATTACTTTACTTATTTATTAGTCTTCACCCTTTGGTAAAAAATAGAAAATTATCAAAAATTCAAAAATCCGAAATTCTTAAAATTTAAAATTTTTTCTCCTCTTTTATGGAATTTAGCTTCATTATTTTTGTGCTTTTAGAAAATACTTTACTTATTAAATACACTCGACTCTTAGGTAAAAAATCTAAAATTATCAAAATTTATCAAAAATTCAAAAAACCGATTTTTTTAAAATTCAACAGTTTTTCTTCTCTTTGATAGTATTTAGCTTCATTATTTTTGTGCTTTTGTAAATTACTTTACTTATTTAATAGTCTCCACCCTTTGGTAAAAAATAGAAAATTATAGAAAATTATCAAAAATTCAAAAATCCGAATTTCTTAAAATTTTAAATTTTTTCTCCTCTTTTATGGGATTTAGCTTCATTATTTTTGTGCTTTTGGAAAATACTTTACTTATTAAATAGTCTCGACTCTTTGGTAAAAATCTAAATTTATTAAAAATTCGAAGAACCGATTTTTTTAAAATTCAACATTTTTTCCTCTTTTATATGGGATTTAGCTTTATTATTTTTGTGCTCTTGAAAAATACTTTACTTATTTATTAGTCTCTACCCTTTGGTAAAAAATAGAAAATTATCAAAAATTCAAAAATCCGAATTTCTTAAAATTTTAAATTTTTTCTCCCTTTTTATGGGATTTAGCTTCATTATTTTTGTGCTTTTAGAAAATACTTTACTTATTAAATAGTCTCGACTCTTTGGTAAAAATCTAAATTTATTGAAAATTCGAAAAACCGATTTTTTTAAAATTCAACATTTTATCCTCTTTTATATGGGATTTAGCTTTATTATTTTTGTGCTTTTGAAAAATACTTTACTTATTTAAAAGTCTCCACCCTTTGGTAAAAAATAGAAAATTATAAAAAATTATTAAAAATTCAAAAATCCGAATTTCTTAAAATTTTAAATTTTTTCTCCTCTTTTATGGGATTTAGCTTCATTATTTTTGTGCTTTTGGAAAATACTTTACTTATTAAATAGTCTCGTCTCTTTGGTAAAAATCTAAATTTATTAAAAATTCAAAGAACCGATTTTTTTAAAATTCAACATTTTTTCCTCTTTTATATAAGACTTAGCTTTATTATTTTTGTGCTTTTAAAAAATACTTTACTTATATATTAGTCTCCACCCTTTGGTAAAGAATAGAAAATTATCAAAAATTCAAAAATCCGAATTTCTTAAAATTTTTTCTCCTCTTTTATGGGATTTAGCTTCATTATTTTTGTGCTTTTAGAAAATACTTTACTTATTAAATAGTCTCGACTCTTTAGTAAAAAATCTAAAATTATCAAAATTTATCAAAAATTCGAAAAACCGATTTTTTTAAAATTCAATAGTTTTTCTTCTCTTTGATAGTATTTAGCTTTATTTTTTTTGTGCTTTTGGAAAATACTTTACTTATTAAATAGTCTTGAATCTTTGGTAAAAATCTAAATTTATTAAAAATTCGAAGAACCGATTTTTTTAAAATTCAACATTTTTTCCTCTTTTATATGGGATTTAGCTTTATTATTTTTGTGCTTTTGAAAAATACTTTACTTATTTATTAGTCTCCACCCTTTGGTAAAAAATAGAAAATTATAGAAAATTATCAAAAATTCAAAAATCCGAATTTCATAAAATTTAAAATTTTTTCTCCTCTTTTATAAGATTTAGCTTCATTATTTTTGTGCTTTTGGAAAATACTTTACTTATTGAATAGTCTCGACTCTTTGGTAAAAAATCTAAAATTATCAAAATTTATCAAAAAATCGAAAAACCGATTTTTTTAAAATTCAACAGTTTTTCTTCTTTTTGATAGTATTTAGCTTCATTATTTTTGTGCTTTTGTAAATTACTTTACTTATTTAATAGTCTCCACCCTTTGGTAAAAAATAGAAAATTATAGAAAAAAATCAAAAAATCATAAATCCGAATTTCTTAAAATTTTAAATTTTTTCTCCTCTTTTATGGGATTTAGCTTTATTATTTTTGTGCTTTTGGGAAATACTTTACTTATTAAATAGTCTCGAATCTTTGGTAAAAATCTAAATTTATTAAAAATTCGAAGAACCGATTTTTTTAAAATTCAACATTTTTTCCTCTTTTATATGGGATTTAGCTTTATTATTTTTGTGCTTTTGAAAAATACTTTACTTATTTATTAGTCTCCACCCTTTGGTAAAAAATAGAAAATTATAGAAAATTATCAAAAATTCAAAAATCCGAATTTCTTAAAATTTAAAATTTTTTCTCCTCTTTTATGGAATTTAGCTTCATTATTTTTGTGCTTTTAGAAAATACTTTACTTATTAAATACACTCGACTCTTAGGTAAAAAATGTAAAATTATCAAAATTTATCAAAACTTCAAAAAACCGATTTTTTTAAAATTCAACAGTTTTTTTTCTCTTTGATAGTATTTAGCTTCATTATTTTTGTGCTTTTGTAAATTACTTTACTTATTTAATAGTCTCCACCCTTTGGTAAAAAATAGAAAATTATAGAAAATTATCAAAAATTCAAAAATCCGAATTTCTTAAAATTTAAAATTATTTCTCCTCTTTTATGGGATTTAGCTTCATTATTTTTGTGCTTTTGTAAAATACTTTACTTATTAAATAGTCTCGACTCTTTGGTAAAAATCTAAATTTATTAAAAATTCGAAGAACCGATTTATTTAAAATTCAACATTTTATCCTCTTTTATATGGGATTTAGCTTTATTATTTTTGTGCTTTTGAAAAATACTTTACTTATTTAATAGTCTCCACCCTTTGGTAAAAAATAGAAAATTATAGAAAATTATCAAAAATTCAAAAATCCGAATTTCTTAAAATTTTAAATTTTTTCTCCTCTTTTATGGGATTTAGCTTCATTATTTTTGTGCTTTTGTAAAATACTTTACTTATTAAATAGGCTCGACTCTTTGGTAAAAATCTAAATTTATTGAAAATTCGAAAAACCGATTTTTTTAAAATTCAACAGCTTTTCTTCTCTTTGATAGTATTTAGCTTCATTATTTTTGTGCATTTGTAAATTACTTTACTTATTTAATAGTCTCTACCCTTTGGTAAAAAATAGAAAATTATAGAAAATTATCAAAAATTCAAAAATCCGAATTTCTTAAAATTTTATATTTTTTCTCCTCTTTTATGGGATTTAGCTTCATAATTTTTGTGCTTTTGGAAAATACTTTACTTATTAAATAGGCTCGAATCTTTGGTAAAAATCTAAATTTATTAAAAGTTCGAAGAACCGATTTTTTTAAAATTTAACATTTTATCCTCTTTTATATGGGATTTAGCTTTATTATTTTTGTGCTTTTGAAAAATACTTTACTTATTTAATAGTCTCCACCCTTTGGTAAAAAATAGAAAATTATAAAAAATTATTAAAAATTCAAAAATCCGAATTTCTTTAAATTTTAAATTTTTTCTCCTCTTTTATGGGATTTAGCTTCATTATTTTTGTGCTTTTGGAAAATACTTTACTTATTAAATAGTCTCGACTCTTTGGTAAAAATCTAAATTTATTAAAAATTCGAAGAACCGATTTTTTTAAAATTCAACATTCTTTCCTCTTTTATATAAGACTTAGCTTTATTATTTTTGTGCTTTTGAAAAATACTTTACTTATATATTAGTCTCCACCCTTTGGTAAAAAATAGAAAATTATCAAAAATTCAAAAATCCGAATTTCTTAAAATTTTTTCTCCTCTTTTATGGGATTTAGCTTCATTATTTTTGTGCTTTTAGAAAATATTTTACTTATTAAATAGTCTCGACTCTTTGGTAAAAAATCTAAAATTATCAAAATTTATCAAAAATTCGAAAAACCGATTTTTTTAAAATTCAACAGTTTTTCTTCTCTTTGATAGTATTTAGCTTCATTATTTTTGTGCTTTTGGAAAATACTTTACTTATTGAATAGTCTCGACTCTTTGGTAAAAAATCTAAAATTATCAAAATTTATTAAAAATTCGAAGAACCGATTTTTTTAAAATTCAACATTTTTTCCTCTTTTATATGGGATTTAGCTTTATTATTTTTGTGCTTTTGAAAAATACTTTACTTATTTATTAGTCTCCACCCTTTGGTAGAAAATAGAAAATTATAGAAAATTATCAAAAATTCAAAAATCCGAATTTCTTAAAATTTAAAATTTTTTCTCCTCTTTTATGGGATTTAGCTTCATTATTTTTGTGCTTTTGGAAAATACTTTACTTATTGAATAGTCTCGACTCTTGGTAAAAAATCTAAAATTATCAAAATTTATCAAAAATTCGAAAAAACCGATTTTTTAAAATTCAACAGTTTTTCTTCTCTTTGATAGTATTTAGCTTTATTATTTTTGTGCTTTTGTAAATTACTTTACTTATTTAATAGTCTCCACCCTTTGGTAAAAAATAGAAAATTATAGAAAAAAATCAAAAAATCATAAATCCGAATTTCTTAAAATTTTAAATTTTTTCTCCTCTTTTATGGGATTTAGCTTCATTATTTTTGAGCTTTTGGGAAATACTTTACTTATTAAATAGTCTCGAATCTTTGGTAAAAATCTAAATTTATTAAAAATTCGAAGAACCGATTTTTTTAAAATTCAACATTTTTTCCTCTTTTATATGGGATTTAGCTTTATTATTTTTGTGCTTTTGAAAAATACTTTACTTATTTATTAGTCTCCACCCTTTGGTAAAAAATAGAAAATTATAGAAAATTATCAAAAATTCAAAAATCCGAATTTCTTAAAATTTAAAATTTTTTCTCCTCTTTTATGGAATTTAGCTTCATTATTTTTGTGCTTTTAGAAAATACTTTACTTATTAAATACACTCGACTCTTAGGTAAAAAATCTAAAATTATCAAAATTTATCAAAACTTCAAAAAACCGATTTTTTTAAAATTCAACAGTTTTTTTTCTCTTTGATAGTATTTAGCTTCATTATTTTTGTGCTTTTGTAAATTACTTTACTTATTTAATAGTCTCCACCCTTTGGTAAAAAATAGAAAATTATAGAAAATTATCAAAAATTCAAAAATCCGAATTTCTTAAAATTTAAAATTTTTTTTCCTTTTTTATGGGATTTAGCTTCATTATTTTTGTGCTTTTGTAAAATACTTTACTTATTAAATAGTCTCGACTCTTTGGTAAAAATCTAAATTTATTAAAAATTCGAAGAACCGATTTTTTTAAAATTCAAGATTTTATCCTCTTTTATATGGGATTTAGCTTTATTATTTTTGTGCTTTTGAAAAATACTTTACTTATTTAATAGTCTCCACCCTTTGGTAAAAAATAGAAAATTATCAAAAATTCAAAAATCCGAATTTCTTAAAATTTAAAATTTTTTCTCCTCTTTTATGGGATTTAGCTTCATTATTTTTGTGCTTTTGTAAAATACTTTACTTATTAAATAGGCTCGACTCTTTGGTAAAAATCTAAATTTATTAAAAATTCGAAGAACCGATTTTTTTAAAATTCAACATTTTTTCCTCTTTTATATGGGATTTAGCTTTATTATTTTTGTGCTTTTGAAAAATACTTTACTTATTTATTAGTCTCCACCCTTTGGTAAAAAATAAAAAATTATAGAAAATTATCAAAAATTCAAAAATCCGAATTTCTTAAAATTTAAAATTTTTTCTCCTCTTTTATGGGATTTAGCTTCATTATTTTTGTGCTTTTGGAAAATACTTTCCTTATTGAATAGTCTCGACTCTTTGGTAAAAAATCTAAAATTATCAAAATTTATCAAAAATTCGAAAAACCGATTTTTTTAAAATTCAACAGTTTTTCTTCTTTTTGATAGTATTTAGCTTCATTATTTTTGTGCTTTTGAAAAATACTTTACTTATTTAATAGTCTCCACCCTTTGGTAAAAAATAGAAAATTATAGAAAATTATCAAAAATTCAAAAATCCGAATTTCTTAAAATTTTAAATTTTTTCTCCTCTTTTATGGGATTTAGCTTCATTATTTTTGTGCTTTTGGAAAATACTTTACTTATTAAATAGTCTCGACTCTTTGGTAAAAATCTAAATTTATTAAAAATTCGAAGAACCGATTTTTTTAAAATTCACATTTTTTCCTCTTTTATATGGGACTTAGCTTTATTATTTTTGTGCTTTTAAAAAATACTTTACTTATATATTAGTCTCCACCCTTTGGTAAAAAATAGAAAATTATCAAAAATTCAAAAATCCGAATTTCTTAAAATTTTTTTTCCCCTTTTATGGGATTTAGCTTCATTATTTTTGTGCTTTTAGAAAATACTTTACTTATTAAATAGTCTCGACTCTTTGGTAAAAAATCTAAAATTATCAAAATTTATCAAAAATTCGAAAAACCGATTTTTTTAAAATTCAACAGTTTTTCTTCTCTTTGATAGTATTTAGCTTCATTATTTTTGTGCTTTTGGAAAATACTTTACTTATTAAATAGTCTTGAATCTTTGGTAAAAATCTAAATTTATTAAAAATTCGAAAAACCGATTTTTTTAAAATTCAACATTTTTTCCTCTTTTATATGGGATTTCATTATTTTTGTGCTTTTGGAAAATACTTTACTTATTAAATAGTCTCGACTCTTTGGTAAAAATCTAAATTTATTAAAAATTCGAAGAACCGATTTTTTTAAAATTCACATTTTTTCCTCTTTTATATGGGACTTAGCTTTATTATTTTTGTGCTTTTGAAAAATACTTTACTTATATATTAGTCTCCACCCTTTGGTAAAAAATAGAAAATTATCAAAAATTCAAAAATCCGAATTTCTTAAAATTTTTTCTCCCCTTTTATGGGATTTAGCTTCATTATTTTTGTGCTTTTAGAAAATACTTTACTTATTAAATAGTCTCGACTCTTTGGTAAAAAATCTAAAATTATCAAAATTTATCAAAAATTCGAAAAACCGATTTTTTTAAAATTCAACAGTTTTTCTTCTCTTTGATAGTATTTAGCTTCATTATTTTTGTGCTTTTGGAAAATACTTTACTTATTAAATAGTCTGGAATCTTTGGTAAAAATCTAAATTTATTAAAAATTCGAAAAACCGATTTTTTTAAAATTCAACATTTTTTCCTCTTTTATATGGGATTTAGCTTTATTATTTTTGTGCTTTTGAAAAATACTTTACTTATTTATTAGTCTCCACCCTTTGGTAAAAAATAGAAAATTATAGAAAATTATCAAAAATTCAAAAATCCGAATTTCTTAAAATTTAAAATTTTTTCTCCTCTTTTATGGGATTTAGCTTCATTATTTTTGTGCTTTTGGAAAATACTTTACTTATTGAATAGTCTCGACTCTTTGGTAAAAAATCTAAAATTATCAAAATTTATCAAAAATTAGAAAAACCGATTTTTTTAAAATTCAACAGTTTTTCTTCTCTTTGATAGTATTTAGCTTCATTATTTTTGTGCTTTTGGAAAATACTTTACTTATTAAATAGTCTTAAATCTTTGGTAAAAATCTAAATTTATTAAAAATTCGAAGAACCGATTTTTTTAAAATTCAACATTTTTTCCTCTTTTATATGGGATTTAGCTTTATTATTTTTGTGCTTTTGAAAAATACTTTACTTATTTATTAGTCTCCACCCTTTGGTAAAAAATAGAAAATTATAGAAAATTATCAAAAATTCAAAAATCCGAATTTCTTAAAATTAAAAATTTTTTCTCCTCTTTTATGGGATTTAGCTTCATTAGTTTTGTGCTTTTGGAAAATACTTTACTTATTAAATAGTCTCGAATCTTTTGTAAAAATCTAAATTTATTAAAAATTCGAAGAACCGATTTTTTTAAAATTCAACATTTTTTCCTCTTTTATATGGTATTTAGCTTTATTATTTTTGTGCTTTTTAAAAATACTTTACTTATTTATTTGTCTCCACCCTTTGGTAAAAAATAGAAAATTATCAAAAATCCGAATTTCTTAAAATTTAAAATTTTTTCTCCTCTTCTATGGGATTTAGCTTCATTATTTTTGTGATTTTGGAAAATACTTTACTTATTGAATTGTCTCGACTCTTTGGTAAAAAATCTAAAATTATCAAAAATTCGAAAAACCGATTTTTTTAAAATTCAACAGTTTTTCTTCTCTTTGATAGTATTTAGCTTCATTATTTTTGTGCTTTTGTAAATTACTTTACTTATTTAATAGTCTCCACCCTTTGGTAAAAAATAAAAATTATAGAAAATTATCAAAAATTCAAAAAATCCGAATTTCTTAAAATTTTAAATTTTTTCTCCTCTTTTATGGGATTTAGCTTCATTATTTTTGTGCTTTTGGAAAATACTTTACTTATTAAATAGTCTTCACCCTTTGGTAAAAAATAGAAAATTATAGAAAAATTATCAAAAATTCAAAAATCCGAATTTCTTAAAATTTAAAATTTTTTCTCCTCTTTTATAGGATTTAGCTTCATTATTTTTGGGCTTTTGGAAAATACTTTACTTATTAAAATAGGCTCGACTCTTTGGAAAAAAATCTAAAATTATAAAAAATTATTAAAAATTCAAAATCCGAATTTCTTAAACTTCAACATTTTTTCCTCTTTATATAGGATTTAGCTTTATTATTTTTGTGCTTTTGAAAAATACTTTACTTATTTATTAGTCTCCACCCTTTGGTAAAAAATAGAAAATTATAGAAAATTATCAAAAATCCGAATTTCTTAAAATTTTAAATTTTTTCTCCTCTTTTATGGGATTTAGCTTTATTATTTTTGTGCTTTTAGAAAATACTTTACTTATTAAATAGTCTCGACTCTTTGGTAAAAATCTAAATTTATTGAAAATTCGAAAAACCGATTTTTTTAAAATTCAACAGCTTTTCTTCTCTTTGATAGTATTTAGCTTCATTATTTTTGTGCATTTGTAAATTACTTTACTTATTTAATAGTCTCCACCCATTGGTAAAAAATACAAAATTATAGAAAATTATCAAAAATTCAAAAATCCGAATTTCTTAAAATTAAAAATTTTTTCTCCTCTTTTATGGGATTTAGCTTCATTAGTTTTGTGCTTTTGGAAAATACTTTACTTATTAAATAGTCTCGAATCTTTGGTAAAAATCTAAATTTATTAAAAATTCGAAGAACCGATTTTTTTAAAATTCAACATTTTTTCCTCTTTTATATGGTATTTAGCTTTATTATTTTTGTGCTTTTTAAAAATACTTTACTTATTTATTTGTCTCCACCCTTTGGTAAAAAATAGAAAATTATAGAAAATTATCAAAAATTCAAAAATCCGAATTTCTTAAAATTTAAAATTTTTTCTCCTTTTCTATGGGATTTAGCTTCATTATTTTTGTGATTTTAGAAAATACTTTACTTATTAAATAGTCTCGACTCTTTGGTAAAAATCTAAAATTATCAAATTTATCAAAAATTCGAAAAAACCGATTTTTTTAAAATTTAACAGTTTTTCTTCTCTTTGATAGTATTTAGCTTCATTATTTTTGTGCTTTTGGAAAATACTTTACTTATTAAATAGTCTTGAATCTTTGGTAAAAATCTAAATTTATTAAAAATTCGAAGAAACCGATTTTTTTTAAATTCAACATTTTTTCCTCTTTTAGATGGGATTTAGCTTTATTATTTTTGTGCTTTTAAAAAATACTTTACTTATTTATTAGTCTCCACCCTTTAGTAAAAAATAGAAAATTATAGAAAATTATCAAAAATTCAAAAAAACCGATTTTTTTAAATTTAACAGTTTTTCTTCTCTTTGATAGTATTTAGCTTCATTATTTTGTGCTTTTGGAAAATACTTTACTTATTAAATAGTCTTGAATCTTTGGTAAAAATCTAAATTTATTAAAAATTCGAAGAGCCGATTTTTTTAAAATTCAACATTTTTTCCTCTTTTATATGGGATTTAGCTTTATTATTTTTGTGCTTTTAAAAAATACTTTACTTATTAATTAGTCTCCACCCTTTGGTAAAAAATAGAAAATTATAGAAAATTATCAAAAATTCAAAAATCCGAATTTCTTAAAATTTAAAATTTTTTCTCCCCTTTTATGGGATTTAGCTTCATTATTTTTGTGCTTTTAGAAAATACTTTACTTATTAAATAGTCTCGACTATTTGGTAAAAAATCTAAAATTATCAAAATTTATCAAAAATTCGAAAAACGGATTTTTTTAAAATTCAACAGTTTTTCTTCTCTTTGATAGTATTTAGCTTCATTATTTTTGTGCTTTTGTAAATTACTTTACTTATTTAATAGTCTCTACCCTTTGGTAAAAAATACAAAATTATAGAAAATTATCAAAAATTCAAAAATCCGAATTTCTTAAAATTAAAAATTTTTTCTCCTCTTTTATGGGATTTAGCTTCATTAGTTTTGTGCTTTTGGAAAATACTTTACTTATTAAATAGTCTCGAATCTTTGGTAAAAATCTAAATTTATTAAAAATTCGAAGAACCGATTTTTTTAAAATTCAACATTTTTTCCTCTTTTATATGGTATTTAGCTTTATTATTTTTGTGCTTTTTAAAAATACTTTACTTATTTATTTGTCTCCACCCTTTGGTAAAAAATAGAAAATTATAGAAAATTATCAAAAATTCAAAAATCTGAATTTCTTAAAATTTAAAATTTTTTCTCCTCTTCTATGGGATTTAGCTTCATTATTTTTGTGATTTTGGAAAATACTTTACTTATTAAATTGTCTCGACTCTTTGGTAAAAAATCTAAAATTATCAAAAATTCGAAAAACCGATTTTTTTAAAATTCAACAGTTTTTCCTCTTTCATATGGTATTTAGCTTTATTATTTTTGTGCTTTTTAAAAATACTTTACTTATTTATTTGTCTCCACCCTTTGGTAAAAAATAGAAAATTATAGAAAATTATCAAAAATCCGAATTTCTTAAAATTTAAAATTTTTTCTCCTCTTCTATGGGATTTAGCTTCATTATTTTTGTGATTTTTGAAAATACTTTACTTATTAAATAGTCTCGACTCTTTGGTAAAAAATCTAAAATTATCAAAATTTATCAAAAATTCGAAAAACCGATTTTTTTAAAATTCAACAGTTTTTCTTCTCTTTGATAGTATTTAGCTTCATTATTTTTGTGCTTTTGGAAAATACTTTACTTATTAAATAGTCTTGAATCTTTGGTAAAAATCTAAATTTATTAAAAATTCGAAGAACCG
Source organism: Leptopilina heterotoma (assembly GCF_015476425.1). Lineage (NCBI taxonomy): Eukaryota > Metazoa > Arthropoda > Insecta > Hymenoptera > Figitidae > Leptopilina > Leptopilina heterotoma. Next base: position 2,562 of record NW_025110828.1, on the reverse strand, counting down.
ATTTTTTTAAAATTCAACATTTTTTCCTCTTTTATATGGGATTTAGCTTTATTATTTTTGTGCTTTTGAAAAATACTTTACTTATTTATTAGTCTCCACCCTTTGGTAAAAAATAGAAAATTATAGAAAATTATCAAAAATTCAAAAATCCGAATTTCTTAAAATTTAAAATTTTTTCTCCTCTTTTATGGGATTTAGCTTCATTATTTTTGTGCTTTTGGAAAATACTTTCCTTATTGAATAGTCTCGACTCTTTGGTAAAAAATCTAAAATTATCAAAATTTATCAAAATTCGAAAAAACCGATTTTTTTAAAATTCAACAGTTTTTCTTCTCTTTGATAGTATTTAGCTTCATTATTTTTGTGCTTTTTGAAAAATACTTTACTTATTTAATAGTCTCCACCCTTTGGTAAAAAATACAAAATTATAGAAAATTATCAAAATTCAAAAATCCGAATTTCTTAAAATTTTAAATTTTTTCTCCTCTTTTATGGGATTTAGCTTCATTATTTTTGTGCTTTTGGAAAATACTTTACTTATTAAATAGTCTCGAATCTTTGGTAAAATCTAAATTTATTAAAAATTCGAAGAACCGATTTTTTTTTATTCAACATTTTTTCCTCTTTTATATGGGATTTAGCTTTATTATTTTTGTGCTTTTGAAAAATACTTTACTTATATATTAGTCTCCACCCTTTGGTAAAAAATAGAAAATTATCAAAAATTCAAAAATCTGAATTTCTTAAAATTTTTTCTCCCCTTTTATGGGATTTAGCTTCATTATTTTTGTGCTTTTAAAAAATACTTTACTTATTAAATAGTCTCGACTCTTTGGTAAAAAAATCTAAATTATCAAAATTTATCAAAATTCGAAAAAACCGATTTTTTTTAAAATTCAACAGCTTTTCTTCTCTTTGATAGTATTTAGCTTCATTATTTTTGTGCATTTGTAAATTACTTTACTTATTTAATAGTCTCTACCCTTTGGTAAAAAATAGAAAATTATAGAAATTATCAAAAATTCAAAAATCCGAATTTCTTTAAATTTAAAATTTTTTCTCCTCTTTTATGGGATTTAGCTTCATTATTTTTGTGCTTTTGGAAAATACTTTACTTATTAAATAGGCTCGACTCTTTGGTAAAAATCTAAATTTATTAAAATTCGAAGAACCGATTTTTTTAAAATTCAACATTTATCCTCTTTTATATGGGATTTAGCTTTATTATTTTTGTGCTTTTGAAAAATACTTTACTTATTAATAGTCTCCACCCTTTGGTAAAAAATAGAAAATTATAGAAAATTATCAAAAATTCAAAAATCCGAATTTCTTAAAATTTTAAATTTTTTCTCCTCTTTTATGGGATTTAGCTTCATTATTTTTGTGCTTTTAGAAAATACTTTCCCTTATTGAATAGTCTCGACTCTTTGGTAAAAAATCTAAAATTATCCAAATTTATCAAAAATTCGAAAAACGGATTTTTTAAAATTCAACAGTTTTTCTTCTCTTTGATAGTATTTAGCTTCATTATTTTTGTGCTTTTGTAAATTACTTTACTTATTTAATAGTCTCCACCTTTGGTAAAAAATAGAAAATTATAGAAAATTATCAAAAATTCAAAAATCCGAATTTCTTAAAATTTTAAATTTTTTCTCCTCTTTTATGGGATTTAGCTTCATTATTTTTGTGCTTTTTGGAAAATACTTTACTTATTAAATAGTCTCCACCCTTTGGTAAAAAATAGAAAATTATAGAAAATTATCAAAAATTCAAAAATCCGAATTTCTTAAAATTTAAAATTTTTTCTCCTCTTTTATAGGATTTAGCTTCATTATTTTTGTGCTTTTGGAAAATACTTTACTTATTAAATAGGCTCGACTCTTTGGAAAAAAATCTAAAATTATAAAAAATTATTAAAAATTCAAAAATCCGAATTTCTTAAACTTCAACATTTTTTTCCTCTTTTATATAGGATTTAGCTTTATTATTTTTGTGCTTTTGAAAAATACTTTACTTATTTATAGTCTCCACCCTTTGGTAAAAAATAGAAAATTATAGAAAATTATCAAAAATCCGAATTTCTTACAATTTAAATTTTTTTCTCCTCTTTTATGGAGATTTAGCTTTATTACTTTTGTGCTTTTAGAAAATACTTTACTTATTAAATAAGTCTCGGATTCTTTGGGTAAAAAATCTAAAATTATCAAAATTTATCAAAAATTCGAAGAACCGATTTTTTTAAAATCACACATTTTTTCTCTTGTATATGGGATTTAGCTATTATTTTTGCTTTTGAAAAATACTTTACTTATCCATTAGTCTCCACCCTTGGTAAAAATATAGAAATTATAAAAAAATTCAAAAATCCGAATTTTTAAAAATTTTTTCTCCCTTTTATGGGATTCTAGATTTCATTTTTTGTGCGGTTAGAAAAATACTTACTGTATTAAATAGTCGTAGACTTTGGTAAAAATCTACAACATTAAAAAATTTATCAAAAATTCAAAAAAACACCGATTTTCTTTTTTAAAATTAAACAGTTTTCTATCTTGGATAGTATGT